>NC_062224.1:37951890-38071890 GCF_902686445.1 Sciurus carolinensis
GCTGCCCCTAACCCCTACTGGTTCCAGGGCTTGGAACTGGCTCTGTGCGGAAAGGCTCTCACTGGGGACCTGCACCGTGCAGCTGGCCGTGTGGGGGGAGCCCACTGCCGGAGTGTGGAAGGCTACCTTGGGAAGACTCTAGCTGCCCTACCCTGCTATGATAAGCCACCCCTATCTGTGCCTGCCACCCAGGCCATGTTTCGCCCAGTGTGTGAGACTCACCCCGTGACTCTATTTTTTTCCAAGTCTCTCAATGCCTCCCCTTCTTGAGTCCTGAGTTCTGGAGCGACTGGAGATGCAGTCACCCTCTAGGTCGCCATCTTGGATTGCCCCATGGGAAGAGCCTGCGGCCGGAGTGGGCAGAGCCGCCTGAAGAAGTCTCTGGCTGCCCTGCCCTGATCCCAGAGGCTGCTTGCGGATCGAAGCTCTCCATTGGCTCAGGGGACTTGTGGCTGTTTCTATGTAGAAAAGCTCTCACTGGGCAGTCTGTTCCGAGAAGCTAGCCTTGAATGGCACCTCCCACCGCAGGGGTCCAGGCTGCTTGGGGAGGTCACTGGCTGCCCTATCCTGGTCCCTGAAGCCTCTTGCAGGCCGAAGTATGCCACGCTGGCTCCAGCACTTGGAGCTTGTTCTGATCAGAAAGGCTCTCAGTAGGGGGCCTGCTCTGAGAACCTGGAGAAGCTGGCTGTGTGGGAGGGGCGCAGCGCTGGAGTGCCCCTGATCATTTTTATTATGTACATTCTGAACTCCCTTTCTGTCATTTCTTCTGCCATGCTGTCATTGAATTTTATTGATGTAACATCTAGATTTTGGGGGGGCATTTTCTTCCCTTGTTTTCTCATATTGTACAGGTATCAGTGGACCGCTGAGATATTGCAGATTTCCTCTATTGACTTGTAATGTCCTGAAGATTTCTAGTATATCCCCCTTTAGCCTTCAGTAGCCTGAAGTCTTGGAGGAAGTTGACAATGCGGTGCTCCACAAGGAAGCTGCCTCTCTAGGGGTGATGGCCTTCAGGTGGGGTATATACCCTGCTAGTGGGCAGAGGTGCCTCCACTTGTTGACCAATGGTCATCCAAAGGGGAAGTAGGCTGCAGGCTGAGGCAAGGCCTGTTTGGGCCTGTGTCTCTGGTTTTACCATCCTTGTGGGAAAACCTCACCCAGCCGGGAAGACTCACCCAGTGGGGAGATCTTGCTGGTCAGTTCCCCTCCTAAAGGTTTCCCTCAATCCACAATTACCTCCTAGGCTTGGCTGCCTCCTCTGCAACGTTTCCAGGGGCCCGGACCTACCTACTGGACCTGGGAGCCTCACCCTTCGCAGACAAGTCTCCTTAGGCTGCCTCTCCTCAGACAATCTGACCGCTGTCCTGGAACCTTCGCTCCACGCCTAAGCATGTTTCTGTGTGACTCTTCCACTAAGAAGCCTCCTAGGTCCTGGGACCCTGCTCTGCACCTAATCAGCCTGGCTATGTAACCCCTTCTCTGAGACGCCACCTGGAGCCCCGTACAGTCGATCTGAGTCCCAGCGATCCGCTGCATGCCTCTTCCTCTGGACAGCTGCCCGATGTTCCGGTGTGGTCACTAGGAGTTCAAGCAACTCACTGCACGCCTCCTCCTCCCACCAACCGCCCGTAGCCCTGGGCAGTCACTGCAAGTCCAAGTGACCCACCCTGTTCCTCCTCCTTCTCTGGGTAGCCCCCCGGGTGTTCAGGAGTGGTCACTCTGAGTCCAAGCTACCCACCACACGCCTCCTCTGGGCAGCCGCCCAGAGCTCTGGTGTGGCTGCTCCGAGACCAAGCAACCCACCACGCTCCTCCTCCAGGCAGCCCCCTGGTGTTCAGGAGCGGTTGTTTAGAGTCCACACAACTAACCACTCGCCTCCTCCTTTGAGCAGCCACCCAGAGCTCTGATGCAGTCACTCCTGAATCCAAGCGACCCGCAGCACTCCTCCTCCCCCTCCGGGCAACCCCCCCGGTGTTCAGAAGTGCTCTCTCTGAGTCCAAAGAGCTCACCGCACAGCTCCTCCTCTGGCAACCACCTGTAGCTCTGGTGCAGTCACTCTGAGTCCAAGTGACCCACTGCGCTCCTCCTCTTCCTCCTCCAAGCAGACCCCGGTGTTCAGGGTCACTCTGAGTCCAAATAGCTCGCTGCACAGCTCTTCCTCCTGGCAGCCGCCCAGAGCCCCAATGGTTGCTCCGAGTCCAAGCGCTGTGCTGAGCAGCCTCCTCTACAATGCTCCCAGTTGTCCGAGTTCACTGCTACAGTTGGGAGAGGGGTGTCTCATTGGGCAACTCTATAAAGTTCCCAAAGTTCACAAAGTTCCCTGTGTTCCGGGACTACTGCCCTATCCGGGATGCCTCCTCAACGGGAGAGACTCAAACGGCTGCTTTGAGTTTGTCCCAAGTCTCTCAATATCTCCTCTTTTGAATCCTGAGTCCTGAAACAACATGAAATGCAGCCACACTCTAGTTCGCCATCTTGAAATCTCCTCATGTGGTTACATTTAAAGTAGAAAAACATATTTGGGAACATGAAGAACAATGTGAATCCATGCCTCCAATTCCCCATGTGAAGCTGAGGAGACCATGAATTTCCTCCATGAACCTGCTGTATGTCTGCACTTGTGTGTTTGTTCTTTGTGGTCACTGAGTCTCTTCTGTTCCAGGAAAGTCAGCAGTCCTGGATCCATGTGGCAGCGTCTTTGGCCAGCCTTCCTCCCCGTTGCCCAGGGCCATGTGAGCATCCATGTCTGGAGGGTTTGGGTGAGAATGAAATGACTTGATTGTTTCTGATCCAAGGGTCAGGAGGGTTGGACATGAGCCACTGCTGCTGTTGGCTCATAGGCCTCCTGGGGCTGGATTCCATGGTTGGTGAAGGGGGACAGTTCCTTCCTGGATCAGATCTTACTCTGGGGATGGCATGAAGCTCAGACCAGATGGAGGTCAGAGCATGCACCTGAGACTCCTCATCCTTCCACAGCAGCTGCACTGAGGTCTCCAGCTCCTCTCAGGACCTGTGTCCCACCACACAGAGCACCACCAGACTGCACTGAGGACACAGTGAGGGAATGCTCATCCTTGCCGTGAGCTCCCTAGGGCCCAATCCCTGTTCCCACTGGCTCTGTTCCCTTGCATTTACCCAGGCTTCCTTCCTCACTTGGGATAGACTCTGTCTGAAATTCCATCCTGAGCACAGGGCCCCATCATTAGCTGTGGGGAAGGCATGCTTCCCAGGGAAATCTCAAAGCCTTCTGTATGTGGTGCAGGTGGCAGATCCGTTGTCTTCACAGGGTGGTGTTAGAAGCAGGTAGGAACAGGGTGCAGTCCCCAGTATGTGGTGACCACAGACAGAGCAGGGGGGTCCTCCATAAAATCCTGGCTCACAGGGCACAGCTACCCACACCTCATCACAAAAATGCACTCCACCTGTGTCATTGCATGGGACTGCAGGGGAACACTAGGGGGTTCTTGGAGGAGTCCAGGCTGCTTCAGTGTGACCACCCACTCCAACCACAGGTAGGACTGTCCAGAGACCTGATAAAGAACTGCCATACAAACCCTAGAGACAATGACCACAGACTACCTGCTGCCTGTCTTTAAGGCAGCAGGCGAGAAGCAGATGTGGGACCTGAGCTACATACCTGTGTCACTGTGGGTAGGTCACTACACCTCACTGAACTAGGCTATCCATGTTTTGAACTATAGACACTACTGCTGCAGAGGCACACTAAGAGCCTTGTGAATGGGCAGTGGTAGTATCACTGTATTCCCTGATTGCATTTTGTCCTTGTGATAGCAGAGTCCAGGCACAGCAGCATAACATTAACCCTAACACTTACCCTCCTCTCTGTGGCACCAGCAGCCCAGTCCCTGAGAAGAGCCATGATAATGCTGATTGTGTGGCTCTGGATTTCTAGCTAAGCTACCAGAGCACCCTCTACAAGGTGCCTGGGGGAAAGGACTTCAGGGAAATCAGCCCTCTGCCTCACTCCCTGCAACACAGACTTGGCAACTTCACCCTGCTTTAGCTGGTGTCCCCCTTGGGGCACAGGGTGCCTCTCTCTGCACAGGTTGCCATGACTGCAGAAGCCCAACTAGCTCAGGGTTACGAAGTCAGGGACAGTTGGAGCCCGAGACTTCCACATCTTGGTCTGAGGAGCACTCACTGTGGGTGGGTTTTCAGACACAAGGGCCTAGAGAAGTGTCCAGACAGTCTCAACAGGAAGATGGAGCTGTGTCTTGCAGAGGTGAGGGCTCTCCAGGGGACCCACATAAAGCCTGTGATCCACACTCCTTGTCTCCTCCCTGAAGATGAGTGATGGAAAGACAGGCTTGGGCTTAGTTCCACAGCTGGGTAGTGTCAGGGGCGGGCTCTGAGGGCCCCAGAGCCGCACTGTGGCCTGATCTCTAAGATGGCACCTGGCAGCTTGCCAGACTTAGCAGCAATCATATACAAGTTTTAGGAAGTAACTCTGATTGGCTGTTGTACATGAGGCGATCCTGGTATCTGCCTGGAGACTGTTCCTTGATAGGCTGACTTTCCTGGTAGTCTACTCTCTGATAGGCTGATGTTCTCAATATAAGTCGGAGACTTGTGGAATAAAGTCCCTTTTGGTTCCTGTGATCAAGAAAAGCGTACGCGTTGTGATTGCCCACCACCTGCGGGCGGTGGGCGATCATAAATGGTGCCGAAACCCGGGACCTCGAGTTATAAAGAAGAAACTGATCAGGTAAATACAGGGAAAGTAAAGTACAGTCTGGCCAGGTTAAAGTTCGCAGGGTAAGCGAGGAGTTAAAGTTCGCTGGGTAAGCGACGAGTTAAAGTTCGCTGGGTAAGCAACGAGTTAAAGTTCGCAGGGTAAGCGATGAGTTAAAGTTTGCTCGATAAGCCACAAGTTAAAGTTTGCTGGATAAGTGACGAGTTAAAGTTCGCAGGATAAGCGACGGAGATTGAGTGTTTGTAAGTGCTTTCGCTTTTGTTTTGCTAGTTAAAGTGCTTTGCATTGTTAGTTTAATAGAGAAATATGAGCACTGAAATGTCACAAATGCGCATGGAAGGTCCCTTAAAGGATTTGCTCCGGGCCAATAGAATTCCTCTTGAAACTAAAACAGCCCGAACCAAATGCAGAGAGGCCATAAAACGAGGGGAAGAGGTTTTGGAGAAAATAAAAGAGGAAAGGTCTAAAGCATCAGAAAGGGCATCAATAAGATCAGAGACAGACAAGGAAAATGAAACTGGGTGTGAGGAACAACTTGTTAGGAAGAGGGAAATCAATTTAGGGGAGGGTCCCCCATTAGGAGTCTGCCCTACGTTATCCACCCTTAAGGCCTGCTTCTCTCCAGGCCTTATCTTCAAGTCTCTTCTTTCTTGTGCTTCTATGCTAATTCCTTCTCCTCCTCCAACTTCGCCCCACCCAGCCCACCTAGACCTCTTGCCATGAGGTCCCACATATGCCGGTGTGGAGGGAGTAACCAGCCCAACCATCAGTGGCATGTCCTAATAAGGAGTATGATATAGTAGCCCCAGTCCCCACAAATATTGGGAGATAATTGTTTCACAATTTTCTGCATCCAAACCTGAATTGATTACTAACCAGGATTAAGGGTTAAAATGCCCTAGGCATCAAGTTTCTGCTGGAACATTTCATCCCCTTTCAGATCCAAATCTCAGTCAAGGCTTACATTGAAATGTAAATAGAGAAAGCCTGAAGGCTCAGTAGGAGACCCATCTCAAACCCCCCAAAAAAAAAAAAAAAAAAAAAAAAAAAGCAAAAAGAGTCTTACCTGAACTCCAGCAAAAGTAAATTTTATGGTGCTTTACTAAAGTACTTAACGGCTGCTTCATTTTTCCAGGACTCTTGTTTTTTTTTGAATTCTACATATTTTTTGAGCTCATGACTTTTTTGATCAGTTCTACTTTTTTATTCAACTAAAGTTTTGAACATCTGTTACATTGCAATGGAGATTCACCTATAAAGTTTCAAGGCCTTTGATTTTGTGTTATTTGTATGTTGTGTTGTCCGCCGATGTCATGTTTTGTCTGTATCAAAACTGAGCGCTCCTAAAATTAAAATTTAAAAATGGATCCAGATACTTTTAATTCACGTGCATGATTTAAAGGTTCAATTCAAATTAGGTAAACTAAGAAAAGTAAAATGTCTTGAAAATAACTTGCAAGTCTCTAGGTGGTCAAACTAATAAAATGTTGATGTTTATAAAATGTCTAACATCAATTTTTCTAGGACTTTCCTCCAACAAGAAAAAGCTGGCAAATACTGTTCAGGACACTTGTCTAATATCTTGGGTTTTTTTTTAAGAAAATAAGTGAATTAGAATTGACATGCATGGGATTACTCAAATGTGTTTGTACAGAAAATTGTTTTGTGTCATCACTAAACTAAAAACAAGGTTACTAAAAGTTATGTCCTAACAAGTGCAATTCTGTATACAAAGGGTCCCAAAAGTTTCAACTGTGTTTCAATTAGAGTACTATAAACAATAAAATATTTAATCTTATTAAAATAGAGTAATTTATCTAAATTCAGAAATTTCATAAGAGTTGTTTCAGAATGTGAATAAAAAGGGGTCAACAGGAAAGAGAAAATAAAGGTTCTGGGTATGGAAATATATTTAGTAAAAGGAAAAGGAAATGTTTCTGGGTAAGAAAGTGCTTATGTGATAAAATACATGAGGGTCTAAATAAGCGCTAAGAAAGTCTGTAAATAAACAAAAAGGGGGAATAGGGGAGACCTTCAGGTCCCCTAAAGATAAACTTTCTCTTTGCCTCTTTATTTTAAATTTTTTAACTCTGGATAATGAGGGTCTCTCTGCCGCTGAGAGACATGGCAATCATAAACAACATGATAGAGTGACGGTAAAATGGAAGGATGTTCTTACAGGACAGTGGAACAGCCCGGACCCAGTGCTACTCCTGATGACCATGATGCTTGTAGCCTTTCCCCCCTTGAACTAACTTACAACCTCTTTTCAGTCTCTTAGGAGGAACAGTTCAACTATGTATCTCTCAATGTTGGAATGCTTCTAGGTTCCTGCTGGCAGTCTTAATGTGTGTTCCTACCTTCCTACCAGTCCCAGTCTCTGTTACAGATGTGGAATTGCCTGTGTTACTATCAAGAAACAGGAGAGAATTTGGCATCACAGAGGTTATGGTCACTGCAATAGTGGTTTCTGCAACAGCAGCACTAGCAACTGCCATACCTACAGCAACAGCAGTCAATCACTTGGCCGAAAATACAGCTACAGTCTTACAGACTAAAGAGACCCTAAACCAACATCTAAGAGCAGGCATACTCCTTGTAAATCAAAGAGTGAACTTACTACAAGAACAAGTGGATATCTTGCAAGAAGTTTTGGGACTGGGATGTGTTTATCCTTTAAGAGCAGTGTGTGTCACCCCTATTGCTTATAATAACCTTAGCTCTGTGGTTATGTTATCTAAAAATCTCTCTGTCTACCTTACTGGTAATAGGTCATCTACGTTTGATACTCAGAGTCAATGCTACCAGGGTTCAGTTACATCGGTATCTGAGATGTTCTCTTTGTTATCTAAAGCCCTGGGATTGACAAAACAGTGGGCTGGAACAGTAGCTGTTCTGATTATTATCTGCTTAGGGATAGCCTATGTTATATGCAGCCAAATCAGAGCTCGCCAAGATGCCCGACATCATCGATGGGCTATAGTACAGGCTTTGACAGCCATTGAGACAGGCACACCCCCCCCAAATATGGCTAAGCATGCTGGACCAGTAGTCAAAGACGGGTAAGATCTGTGGAAATGCATACCAACCTAAGACAGGGTTCTGACGCCTGGAGGTCAGAATTCCAATGACGGGTAAGGATGTAATTTGCCATGGACAACCTAAGACAGGCATGGTCCCAAGTCATCTTTTCTTTATTTAAAGAATAAGGGGGAGATGTCAGGGGCGGGCTCTGAGGGCCCCAGAGCCGCACTGTGGCCTGATCTCTAAGATGGCACCTGGCAGCTTGCCAGACTTAGCAGCAATCATATACAAGTTTTAGGAAGTAACTCTGATTGGCTGTTGTACATGAGGCGATCCTGGTATCTGCCTGGAGACTGTTCCTTGATAGGCTGACTTTCCTGGTAGTCTACTCTCTGATAGGCTGATGTTCTCAATATAAGTCGGAGACTTGTGGAATAAAGTCCCTTTTGGTTCCTGTGATCAAGAAAAGCGTACGCGTTGTGATTGCCCACCGCCTGCGGGCGGTGGGCGATCATAGGTTAGTACTGACAGTTCGTACACCCTGAGCTTCCTACTGGTGGATGATAGGGGTATACATGGGAGTAGGGTTCATCTGAACACCCAAGAAATAACCTGGGTTGCTGTAGCAGGGACCTCAGTTGACTCAAAGGACCTGTCACCTGCAAGATGGAGACAGCATGCTGGAGGTCAGGCTGAATCCCATGCTCAGAAGAAGAGGGCTCCAGAGGTAGTCAGGACACCTCTGTCCCTTTCAGGTAGGACTGCCTTGTTTATCCCCTCCCTCCCTGGCTAGTGACTCAGACTTTCTCTCCTCAGACATCCAGGTCATCTGTTTCCTCTGAAGAGGACAATTATGTTGAGTGGACTGAGAAAAGATCCAGACCCTGCAGTGCACCATGTGGTGTGGGCAGCCATGGGACAGTAACCAGTCTCTGCCAAGGGCAGCAAGCCATGACAAAGTCCCAGAGCCACTCCTCCCATCTGCTCCTTTATCTTCCACCCACCTCCTGCCCACTAAACTTGAACTTCAGAGACATGAGCCCTTGTCTATGAGGTGAGAGCTGACCCAGCTGCTTCCTTGGTTACACAGGACGCCTGTTACACAGTTCTTCCTTGACCTCTCAAGACAGCTTTGATTTCTATTGGCAAAGCGAGACCTCTACCATTCTAGGGAGAGGTGTTTACCAAAGTGCACCCTCAGCCACCATCCTCCATTCCTGAATATGGAGAAAGAAAATGTCTATCAGTCTTTTCTTTCAAACCAGAAAATCTCCTTGTTAAACTCTCACTTCCTCACTGCCCTTTTTCCTACAATGGCTGCCCATCTATATCTGTACTTCTGCCACCTTCCCTTCCTCAGTATCTGTTCATCCAAAAGATTGTGTGGTCACCATGACCAATGGGCAGCAGGGAAGTACTACTTGCATCATGGATAAAGAGACCAGCAGATGACCTTACCATGCTTGCTTTCAGTTTGGATTGCCAGGTACCCTTCTGCATGCAAAAGTAAATTTCTAACCTTCCTGACTTAGCTGATTAGTCTGAGTGTTTTTTTTTTTTTTCACCTCCTTTGGTGACCAGGACCCACATGTTTGATATTTCCAACATGGTTCTATACTCTGGGCCAGGCTGCAAGCCCAATTTGTCTCTCTGCTTCAGTCCTCTTCTCTCAGTCTTCAGTCCAAAAAGATTAATTTTCCCTCTGGCTTTCAAGCAAGGACCTGCAGACCACATTGGCATGAAATCTTCATCCCAGTTGTTAGTGAGGACAAACAGGGCTGCCTTTGGAAGAACAGTTTACAATGGAGCTGGAGGGAAAAGGACAGAATCCCAGAAGTGCAGGAGCAGCTGACACCCACCAAGTCCCTTCCAATTCATAATTGTGGCAGGACAACAGCAGCTACCATCACAAGGCAGCAGGAGGAGAGTCAGGAGGTAGGAACAGCCCTGGCTCATAACTCAGAGCAAGGCCCACACATAGGTTGGCCCAGACCTTTGGAATTGCCTATCTCCTGCCCCTGGGTGGATGTCTTTTCCCAACCCTTGAGGTCCAACCCACCTGTAGCATCAAAGTGCCAGCATTGTGGGTTGTGGGAGGGAGCATGTGGATGGAGCTGATGCAGGACTGGGGACCAGGGACAGCAGAGCCAATTGGGCAGGCAGTGCAATGGAGGTCTTCTGGTGGGCTGTGAGACAGTCGAGGCCACACAGCAGATGCAGGCACACTGTCACAGGGCTGGTGGAAGCTGAGCATGGTGCAGGGTGGAGCAGAGGGAAGGAGTGACAAGTACAGGGAGACATGTGTGTGGCACTGGGACTAGAGATCAGACACAGCTGTGGTCAGGGATTGGGTTTACCCTAGATTGTGTACCAGTGCCTCTCAGCTCCTCTCACCTCCATTGAGCCCAGCATCCCAGGTGTCATGCTGGACTAGGTCCACTTCTGCTTGCAAGGTCATCTAAGTTCAGGTTTCATCTGAGTCTCTTCCTCTCAACTTATGAGGGAATCTTCTTTTTTCTCATTGAGTTCTTGACCAGCATGCTGCAGATGTGTCCAGATACTGATGCCCTCTATGCTACAGTGATGGCCCTTGTCCTAAGGTGCCATGAATATTCGCCCATTTCCAGCATGTCAGGAGGGGAAGGAAACTGGTCTCAGGTCCTTAATAAAATCCAGGAGGTTGTGTTTTCCTGGTGACATATCACTTTGGCTAGGAGCATGCAGGGAATTGTAGACCATTACAAATGTTACCCAAAAAGTCCTGCAGACCTTATCAGAGGGACTGAAAGTGTCGTCCACACTCACTAGTTCCCACTGTGTGTGAGGCTGAGTGGTGATGGTGCCACATGAGGCTCACGTATTCTCAAGAGGTTGTCACCTCAGAGTCCTTTCTCAGATGATACCAGAAGGTCAGTATGCCATGGCAGGCTGAAGTCACTCTAGCAGGAGTCAGATACTCTTCTTGGCTGGGAGCAACAATACGTCTTCTATTTCAGAGTCTGTTTCTCTGATCCATTAAATGGAAGTGTACTAATGTCTGCTGGCTCAGGTCTCATGGCAGAGCAGAAAGGATTCCTCTGATGTCTTCAGGGATGGTGATATTGGGTCCAAAACACAGCTCCACCCAGAGCAGGAGGATTTAGCCCCAGTGGCAGGCTGGTGCCCCCTCTGTCACTGCTTCCCACTGCTCTGCTGTCAGAGTGTATGACCAGGCTTGTGGTCAGGGCTGCTCCAGGGACTCCTGGACTTTCTCTCCAGCACCAGGGATGTGGTGGTGCTAAAGGGAGGACAGAATTGCAGCACCAGGAGCCACAGAGAGATGCCTTCCGAGACACCACTGACCTGTGCCCACGTCCAGCCCAGTGGAGGTCCCCATCCACCCTCCAGTTCTCCAAACTCTCACAGAGAAAGAAGTAAGTAGGTATTGGCAGCAGGTGTTCTGGGAAGCCCAGAGTTCTCAGGACCTGAAAGTCTCCACCTGGGAAGGAAGCAGTGACAGTGTGCAGTGAGCCTGTCTTGGCCTTAGACCCTTCCCCCTTTCTCCTCCCAGCATTTTCCTGGATTCTGTCCTCACTACCATTCAGCTCTGCCATCCAGGACCCCCATCCTGGCACTGGGCAGGTCATATTTTTATTCACAGTGCATATCGGTGTAAGGCCACTCACCTTGGTATGTTGTGTAACCAGCACAGGTGACAACACATAACCTGGGTCACCGTCATATTGCAAAGACAGTGAGAGACCCAGCACATGGTGACTCTGCAGCTGCCAAGAGCATAGTCTGCTTCTTGACTGAGAATATGGGTGTCTTTCCCACTTAGGATGGGCTAGATCAGTGTTAGTGCACAATGAATTCAGCATCTGACAGTCATTGGCCCACCCCTATGGCCAGCTGAGTCAATGGGTTCCTCAAAGATATTTCCACAGTAAAGCAAGGACCCCTGACTCAACCACAAGCTGGAACAGACAGTGGCACCTCAGGCCCTGCAGCAGGCAGGGTGAAGGGCTTGACTGTGATCCTCCCCTCTATGAGGCATTCACCGTGCTCCCCACCTCTGTGAGTCAATGGTTATGCTAGTCCCCTCTGTGAGCCTTTATCCATCCTCCCCTGCCTCTGTGTTATGGACATGCTCTCCCCCATTGGACTCATTTCCCATTCTCCTCCAGCCTGAGGCCTACTTGTGTTGCTCCTGTTCATGAAACATTCACCACCCTGTTCAACTCTATGAGTTATTCATAACGCACCACCTGTCTATGAGACTTTTGCCCTGCCCATCTCCTCTATGAAGCATTCACCATGTTCCTCCCCTCTGGGTTTAATTGGACTGCCCTCTATCTGCACATTCTGAGGTGGCAATGCTATAAAGCAGGCATTGCCCTACCTCATGCTGCACAGAGAGGAGCATGCAAGACAGTGGCTCTCAGGGCTTACCACTTCAGGAGGAATAGATCAGGAGCCTGTGGTGGGGGCTATGTCACCAAGAACCTGCCCACCTCTACTGACCCAACACGTGAGCCTGTACCCTCATTTGGATACATGTGCTGGTGACAGCTGCTAGGTGGCTTGGTCAATCCTGCAAGTAAAAAAAGCCCACAGTCCACTGGTGGGAGCAGGATTGCTTTTCCTGTGTGGCATAACAGCCTCAAGTGGGGAGGTAGCCACAGCATCTAGCCCAACATCCTGGGCCCCATGAGCCAGGCTCATCACCTTTGTCCTCTGCCTCCCATTCTGGAATGACCTGCACCAACATTGACTTCAGCAGCCTCCTCAGGCTTCCAGAGAACATGTGAACTGCTCTCTGCTGACTTCTAGCTGAACTTTGCATCCAGCTTCTCCCCACCTAGTACCAGATAATGAGTGGAGTACTACTGTGTGCACCCTTCCAACTCTGTGAATATGTGCAGGCCTCCTTTGGCAGGTGCACAGATCCCAACCACTGGCCACCTAGGTTTCCATTTTCTATACTCACCTTCATTCTCCCTGCATTGAAACCTATCAGTACCTCACCATGCTGTTTGACTGTCTCTCCAGGTAATGTGTCTGAGAATATCTCAGCATTTTCTTCTCTCATATTAGCTCTCATGGCTTGGTCAGCTCTGAGTGGACATAGGTGTGAGAGGGAAGGGTTGGAGAAGGCAGCCTAAGCACATGAGGCACAATAACCAGCATTGATGTTGTGGCCTCAGATGTGGAACTCAGGTCCTGGAGAGGGCTTCAGGTTTTCTCTCTCCTGTCACCAATGTGACACGTTTTCCTGGTGACTAGCCACTCAAGACCTGCCTGATAGGTGGCTCTACTCCTGCTTTTTATGTCCATTTATTTATCAGTCTTTGGAGGGTACTCTGAGGGACAAGGAAACAGGATATTCACAGCCTATAGTCAGGAACCAGGGGCAAGCCCAACAGCCTCCATGTGTCTGACTGGAACAGAGAAAGAAGACACCCAGGGAATATAAGAATCTTTAAGTTCTTTAAGTTGAAAGTTGTAACAGGAAGATGATTCAAAGTCCAAAGCAAGACCACCAGTGTGATGTTTCAAAATAGCAAGATGAGAAGAAACTCCAAAATCTCCCTGCAGGGAAAGGCAGATCATCTGTCAAGAACTCAGCACCTTACTTTACCACACTGAGTGAAAAAAAAAAAAAAGAAAGAAAAGGAGGTAATATTTTCATTTCCCAGGGAGGAAAATTATTTTCAGCTCAGAATTCTGCTGTACCAAAGGGTTAATAATGTGGAAGGGTGGATTTCAGTCATTTTTAAGACCTGTGACAACTGGGATTATATACCTTGCAGTCACTTTGTCTTCAAAGCTAATTGAAGATGTTCTCTAGCAAAACAATGGAGGCAAGAAAGAAATAACAAGAGTGTTATCCAGGATGCACTGGTGACAACCAGCAAAGCAGGGATGGGAGATCCAGAGTTGGAGATGCCACCCCACCATTCATTCAGTGGCATCGGGAAGTGGGGGGCTCATGCAGATAATTCTGAGATGGATGATTGAAACCCTGGGAGCATTATTGGGGGTGAAAAAAATGCAGATGATATATGAAAATAAAGGCACATAGAACTCCAAGAAAACAAAAAGGTAAAGGGAAAAGATTACCTACAGAACACTAAGGAATGCAAGTGAACCCCAACGTCCTAAAATGTGGGACATAACAGACTGTGGGATTGATGGACAAAACGCCCATGTAAATGAAAACTCCAAAAGAAATGAGAATAACTACATTTATTCCCTGGGCTGTGGCAGAAGTAGCCTCTGAGTCCAGGGAGGGAAAACTCCTCTGTGGTACAGGTGCTGGCAGGTAAGGCACATGACTAGGGTGGAGCACAGCAGGGAGCTGAGTAGAAGTCTGGTTTCCCACATTCTGCCCCTCGAACTAAAGTTTCTG
Source organism: Sciurus carolinensis (assembly GCF_902686445.1). Classification (NCBI taxonomy): domain Eukaryota; kingdom Metazoa; phylum Chordata; class Mammalia; order Rodentia; family Sciuridae; genus Sciurus; species Sciurus carolinensis. The sequence goes on from NC_062224.1 coordinate 37,966,023, forward strand.
GTGCAGAAGCTCAAGATGTGTAAAAGGGGACCAAACTACACATGTGGGATCACTGAGGGCAACTGCAGCCATGGTAGCTTGAGCAGGGCTCATCCCAGAGAACAGCCCATGTCCTAGGATGAGCTGCCCATAGTGGAAGCAGATTTCTTTGGAAGATTACAATTCAAGGCACACCAGCCCCAACTTGGCAGCAGCCAGAGAGGGATCCTGTCAATACTGGCAGTCAGACTGCAGGGATCAGGGCCAAGACCAGGGCTTATGGGAGTCAAATGTGGCAGGATTGTGGCCAGGCTCCTCCTGGTACATCTCCCCACTCAGCATAGACCTGGAGGACACAGCAGAGGCTGCCCCAGGCTAGAGCAGCATTCTGGGAAAAAACTTCAGACAAGCTCATTGTATGTCCCATCTCAACTGTCCCTGCAGGATGTGACACACAGCACCCACCTCACTGCCTGCACTTTCCCCTGAAGTGCAAAGGTGAGGGCTGGCTGCTGCAGAGCCTTGTCCCAAGAGCACTCAGAGAAGACTGTTACTAAATTCTGAGATACCTACCAGTTTATCTAAATCTTTCTACAAAGTATGGAGGACTTAAAATCAGTAGCAAGAATTTAAGAGCTCAGTGGTCAGTGGAATCAGTCAGAAGCTGGTCATAATGTAGTAAATTATATCAGTGACCACACGCTTTTCTATGCTGCGTCTTTTTTCCACTAAAGAGCCCTTTGTCCTTTTGCAGCACCCAGAGTAGCAGGGATGGGTGGTCAGAGGCACCGGCCTTGGACCACACACCTGGATGGAGCTGGGCCAGGATACAGGCCCATCATGTGTAGTGTGAAGGGAGATGCTGATATACTGGGCACCAGCCCCACACTGAACAACCTGGGGTTCCTAAGGTGTCCTGATCCTGGCATCAGGTTCTTGCCCCCAGTGCAGGTGAGCATAGAAGGCAGGAAGAAGGATCAGCATTGCTGATGAGGAGTGGGGACTCTGGCCACTCTTCAGAGTGCTGAGTGCTGACTCAATGAAATAAGAAATTTACCCTCAATGGGAAATGAGACTGAGACAACTGTATCTCTAGGTGACAGGTGTCCATGCTTTTCCCTCCACATCTATCCCTCCATTCTCCTAAATACAGATGAATTCAGGCAGGGCATGTCAGGCTCTGGGAGCAAGCATGGTGATAAAGGAAGCTGCCACCTCCAGATCCCTGCTGTGGGTTCCTTGCTGGTGGCAATCCACCCCCGCCTCCCCACCTGAGGTCACATCTGTCTCTGACCAGGGCCCAGGTACAGCTCGGAATATCCATATCCATTCAACACTCTGGTCTGCACCAAAGGAAGGAAGGGGACTGAACAGGCATGATGGTCCCACCACCATGATGGTGATGAGAGTACATGGCAGCCACTGGCCTTGTGTTTCTGTTGGTTCCAGGAAAGTCCTGGGACAGGGCCAACAGTCCCAATGATCATAGAGAACTGTGGAGGCTCATTTTCTCACATCCTGCTGAAAGCTAATCAGAGGAGTAAAGGCTTAGTGGGCCTGCAAGTCAGCATGTGGGCACAGCCATGGTGACTTTGAGGAGTGGACCCCGGGCACCCTGGCATTCTGTCCTTGTCCCATGGTCTTACTTTGAGCTGAACCAACTACTGGTAATCATGACCCCAACACACCCCAATCCTGATTCTTGGCTCATTTCTCAGATCTATTCACTGTTTCCTCCTTCTGGTCATGTAATGCCCTGTCTCCAAACTGACACCTGAAGTCACAATCAAAGCCCCTCCTAGGTCCTCCCATGTGAGCCTATCAGAATTCAGATCACGGTGGAAGGAGTTTGGAACCATTGGTAACTCATCTGTACACTGAGGCCTGTACATGCAACCAGTCAGCAGAGCAGTGGAGTCTGTCCTCAACAATAGGGAGTCCTGGTGTGACCTCACAGGCTGGCTGCACACACTGGAGAGGGGATCTTTGGCACCATCCTGGTATTTGATAACCCAGTTGTACACCTGCTCAGTGTTCAAGCTCAACTCTGAAACCAAATCCACCTGTCCCACAGCTATGAATACTAGACTTGGGTTACAGGGGTGTACACAGCTGACTGGAATAGTTTGTGTTCACCAAGAAAGGTGTGTGAACCCTGCTAAGCTCTCCAATGGCAGCAGAGCATAAAGCATGCTGTGGTGTACTGGAGAGAGTGCTGTGTGGGGAGCATGGGCTGGGGAGGCAGAGCAGGGTCCCCATGGAGAGGACACATGGGCCCTACCTTCTAAGCTCACCACACCCCAGCCAGAGGTGGGCCCTGCCTCCTTAGCCAACCCTGCACCCAGCCATCTGAATTCCAGAGTACCAAGACCAGGCCAGGAACAACCTGAGATTGTGGAAGACAGGGGTATACAGATGGACCTGGTTAGGGCATTTCCTTGCATGGAAAAACTCCAGGCTTAGGTTTCAAAGGCCCCATCTCAGCTCTGGGAACCTCTGTAGATTACCCAGAGTGAGAGTGGACCCTTCCCTTTTCAGAAAACTGAGCCTTGGAGGGTCAAGTCAAGGAGATATGGCACCAGCAGCTGAGGAATATACCACTGGAGGGTCCTGAGGACATCTGATGGTATCATAAGACACCCAGGAGATGGGGAAGGGAAAGTAAAGGTGGAGGTGCCACCTGGTGGAGGGATTCACCAGGAAAAGGGGAAGCCACCTGTGAGACAAGGACGTACAGGGGGGAGTATAGCCCCATCAGGATGGGGTCAGACAAAGAGAGAGGAGCCCCCTGTTGCTGGGGAGAGTAGACTGTGGGGTGGGAGGACCAATCTGGTGGGAGATGGAGATCCTGTTGGTAAGGATAACTGCTTGGTGGAGCAGTCTGTTGGTCAGGGGAAATGCCTGGGCTGTGTGGGGAGCCCCTTGTACAGCTTGAGGACATTGATGGGGTGATTTGGGACCTTTCTGGAATGCTGGTGGAGTCCCCTGGGGTGGGCTGTTTTCCTTAACTGCAGGGTCTTGCTGGTTTGGGTGTTCACACCTGAAGCAAATTCCTGTACCCACTGGCACAACTCTCTGGCACAACAAATGTCTGTCTTTTGGGGTCTTCAGAGCAGAGGGAGAAGGGTGGTGGGTCCCTGGATGAGGATAATGAGGAGGGTGGATACAGAACAGGACCCTCCACATGTTCCCTGATCAGGAAATACTTCTCTGAGGAAGTCAACACTAGCCTCCCTGAAACCCCATTCATTGTCCTCCTCTGAATAAATACCTCTCCTGTCCACTGCCTCTCCCACAGGAATGAATGTAAAACACTGCAAGCAGTCTAACTCAGTCTAACACTGGGCCATGCTCTGTGGGGCATCTCAGCCTACCTCACCCCTCTGAGAGCACTGCTCAGCACAGGCCTCCTGCACTGCTCAGCACAGGCCTCTTCAGGTCCTGACCCCCACCCCACATGCACTTTCTGTGCAATGCTTTGTACATACTTGTCCTGATTGTGGCCTCCCAAGCAGAGGCCCTCTCTCTCATATGCCTCCCTTGCTGCCCTACAATGACCATTGGCCCTTGCTTCTCCTCCCAAGCCCAGCACCGCTCACCAGGACACCTCTCATCAGGACACCTCTCCTCTGCTGACCTGTTCCTCATATCCCTGAGATGGCACATCTGTCCCACCTAACACCCCAAACACAGGAGCCTTGCCTAGCCAAGCCCTGTGGGACACAGTAGTCTTCACCACTTTGCCTCCCTGAAACACATATTCTTCTCTCCATGGACACAGGCCAGTGAACACTGAAACCTGTCTCACCTTCCCTTCACCTCCACTGCTGTACTGGGTGACTTGATCCTATTGCAGCCAGATTGCTCCCCACTGATGACAGCTCATCAATGCCCTCCCCTCAAATCCAAATTCACCTCCCACCATACTGCTCTCTTCCCTGTGGACTCCTTGACTCTTCCACACTTACCTCACTGCTGCTCTCCTTCTCTGGTCTTCAAATCCTCAGAACTCCATCCTCTGAAGCAGGAAGGGGACAAGTGCAGGAACAGACCCTTGTTTATGCACCCCAAGTAGATTAAGTAACACTCACCAAGGGACACAGGGCTGGGACTGCTGATGCTGGGAGAGGGGTGTCCAGACTGGTGGCTCCATCACTGCTGTGACTGAACTTCTCTCAATGGGAAATTTGGCAAAGACAGAGTCACCTGTCTGTGGTACATTCAACATCCTGACACTCCTCGCAACTCACCCACCCCAATAACCCATGCAGGATTCTGACTCCCTTGCAGTCCTGTGTACCCTGGATCATATCAACATGCTCCTGGGTGTTCACACTCAGTCTGGCACAATGGCCACATCAACCAGTCTGCAAAAACTCCACATCTGCCCAATACCTTCCTTCTTCCCAGGCAGCTGAAATCCTGGAACACAACTTGTCACCAAGCATCCCCACCTCAGTAATCCTCATTAATCCTCATTAATCCTCAGGTTCACCAGCAGAGTGAGGACAGAACCCACGTTCTCCTTTCCACTGCCCATGTTTTCCCACTGTCTTCCTCCTGGGGGACCCTGATGGAAGGGAGAGCAAACCCAACCAATGCATGTTTCTTCCCTTATCCAGAGTTGTCACATGCTCTGCTCCTGCAGATGGTTCTGATGTGCTCCAGGGAACCATGTTACCCTCATCTCCTGGTCTTTGAGTTTGATCTTCTGCCTGGACACTTGCTTCTGTGGTCAGCTGCTTCATCCTGTTCAGGACTCTTCCAAGGCTTGGAAAGACCCACACTAGCTACCCTTCTAAACAACTGCTTGTCTCACATCAAAGACCTGTTGTGCCCAAAGGCTCGAGACCCCACAAAGACCACCAGAGACCACGATCAATGCAAGCAACAAAGAGTCATTTATTAGCAAGCTCGAGCCTGGTCCTCTGCGTCCTTAACCAGTGATGCTAAAAGAGGCCCCCAGCCCTCGTTAGCAGGATTTTTATAATGAAAGGCAAGCAGTTTTACAGTGTTCTTTTAATTGGTTAACATTTGAACAGCTAAACATTAGTCCTCCTCTCGTTGGGTCCTGCCAATCTATTTGATTCTCATTGGGTCCTGCCAGAACTGAACGGTCCTAGTGGAAGAAGGGAGGAGGGAAGGGGTGAACTATGCAGGAGATGAGTTGGGGCTAAGCCCGGCTCCCGTCCTTGACAGATAAGGTCTCCAGGCAACCGCACATTCCTCGGACAAATATCTCTTAACAACCTTGGTAAGCACAGGGGCCCAGCAGTCCTGTTTGTCCTTGAGACAGTTAGCAGCACAGATATCACCCTGCTCTCAACAGACCTAAATTGTCCCGATCCTCTGTTGAAATGTTCTTGCACAACCTGTCTACCAGCCACTCCCCATGGATTGTGGACAGCACCAGGGAAGATGGGCTGTCCACAGCTGGCATCTCCAAACACCAGAGGAAGAAGGCATATGTCACCTCCGCAAACACAGAGAGATGTCCACAGGAGCTGGTGCCCACGTCTCTGACTGCTCAGTCATGCCCTGGCAGGCAGGGAGCATCTAGAGGACCTACTAGCATCTGAGACCTGAGCCCATGAACTGGGAATAGTTGGGGAATCAGTGTCTGTGAATTTCACACACAGAAGGAAAACTTCCTGGGAAGCCATCATCAGAAAATTGATTGCATTAACTATCAACCAATTTAGAAGTTAAACCATCCAATTACCCACATTATTAAATTGGAATGAACTCAACACATTTTTCTACTTCATTGATAAAAATTCTGTTACTTTTTTGGTTGCCATTTACTCAACATATAAAATATCTCTAGGCCAGTGGTAACCTATTAAAAACTTTATATTTGACCCGCCCATCCTGTCTCTGAGCCCATGTAAAAACACTTCCCAGAGGCCCTGCACATTTGAATTCCCTTGACTGTGGCCACCAAAGCCTGCATTCAACTCCAATTATTAGGTGGGGGTGGGAGTGGGGGTGTTGTGTTATTTATTCTGGCACCAAACTCCAGGGCTCAAGGGATCTTCCTGCCTTTGGTACTGAGGGTACACTCAGCAGAGAAATGAAGAACAGGATACAAATGTAACAAACAAGCAGCATTTTTATTGCAAAGCAAAGATTCCAAAGTAACAGGCTCCTGCCCAGAGCAGGGTAGTCAACAGAAAAATTACTGACTTGTTCTCTTCATAGGCTTCTTCCTCTTTCTATCACCTCCCCCTCCACACTCCCCATATTATCACTCACTGATACCACCAAGCCCAAATGTTCTAGTCAGCTTGTTCTCTGCTGTGACTAAATAATCTGACCAGCACAATTATAGAGGAGGAAATGCTTATCTGAGAGCTCATGACTTCATAGAAGGCCAGCTCCATTCCTTGGGGACCAAGGTGAAGCTGAACATCATGTTGGAAGAGTGTGGCAGAAGGAAGCAGCTTGCATCATCAGGAAGCAGATAGAGACTCTACTCTCCAAATACAAAATATATACCCCATAGCCATGCCCCGACTCCCACCTGATCCAGCCACGCCTTACCATATCCCATCAGGAATGAATTCACTGGTTGGGTTAAGACTCTCACAACCCAATAATTTCTCCTCTGAAACTTCCTGCATTGTCTCACATGTGAGCTTTTGGGGGACACCTCACATCCAACCATAACACCATGTATCTTTGTTGGTCTTTCTGTTGGATTTCCCACTTCATGTCCACAAGCACTTCTGTCAGCTAGGCAGTTGACCATCTTGGCGAACCATCTTACTCTTGCTCTCTAAACATGAACCTGCCCCTGCCTTCCTACTTCACATCCTGCCCTGGCTGCACATGCAGTTCTAAATCTCCCTCACGTCGGCACTTTATCCAGCAACTGCCCAGAGATGGTCTTGCACCCTGAGTCACTCCCATGGGCCTGGCAAGGAGCATCCAGGTGGGTGCCAAGTCACACTTCTCACTGCACCACAGCCTCCAGCTCACAAGTTCCTCATTAGCCCTGCAAACTGATCATACCCATGAGCCTGGGGAGGTGCAACTCTCTTTCTCTCTTTGAGTCTTGGGCTCTGAGTACATTGTTCAGGGAATTCTGGGAAACAGGAGAAAAAGACTTAAAAGGGGTGGAGGCAGGTAACACCAGGAGGCCTGCTATTCCACCCAGAGGAGTCATTCCTGCCTATCTTGGTTCTCCCTGGTTGTGGGAGCCAATCAGATCCTTTGGACTGAATCCTTTCCCCCTGAGCTGGGAACCCAAGGGAAACAGGGGTTTCTATGAGAGTGCCTCACACCACAATCCCTACCCCTTCCACTCCGGTCTATGTATGTTGACCCTTCAGACCACGGAAGCTCTTCTGGTACCCAGTTACCCATCTGGTTCACCCCTCCCCAATGTCTGAGGTTGTGGCTTGATCAGTGACCCCACTGAAGCAATATTCTCTTGGGTACATGGTATGCACTCATGGAGAGCTCTGGGGAGTCTAGGACGGTGTCCGGCTTCCTTGGTGATGTGCCCAGTATCACACATCACTGGGGGAACCTCAAGCCTTTCAGAAACACCAGCCAGGATGAGGAGGTGTCCTGCACGGGAGCTCGTGTGGGACCTAGGTGTAGTGTGTAGCTTCTCAGACAAGACTGTCCACTCCACTTCCTCCAGATCTTATGCAGAAACCACTCTGGCTCAGCCACCTTGTTCTTGAGCAGGTTCTGGTGCTGCTAGTACTGAGTCTGCTGTTTTCTTCACCATGTGGGCTGAGCACTTCTCCCACTGTTGTGGCTGCACCCAGGGCTTCCCCTTGTGTTTCAGGGCCTCTAGCTGCAGGCACGCATTGATGCAGATCAACACACAGTCCACCTTGCTCAGCACGGTGGTCCTTTTCATCTTGGTCTCCAGATCCTGGACCTGCCCTGCAGTGCTCCCCATGCAGCTCTTCCAGTGGGCCTTGCTGTGACTGCTGGCACTCTGAAACCAGCAGGCAGTTCTGGAGAGTCACTGGCATGATGTTTTCCTTCATTTTCTGCTGCTTCCCTTTCCTGCACTGGACTTTGCTGGCAGGTGCTGCCTCACACACCTCCACCTTAATGAAGATGAGAACCAACTCCCATTTCTGTATGTAGGCCACCTCCAGGGTCTCAGTGAGACTCTGTGGCTGAAGCTGCTGCAGTGAACACCAACAACCAAGCTTCCTGGATCTGCCCATCAGGTTAGCCATGGAGTTTGTGCACCATTCCATAAGTACATTCATTTCTTCCAGACTAGGAATTGTGCACTGACTTGGAGTCCTGAATTGAGGAAGGATCCTTTGAGGGAGGTGCCATCACTGAGGATGTGCTGATAGTTCATGGGGTGGTGCCCTACACCAGTCCAAAGTGTTCACAGAGGCAGTCAAAAGCCACTCACCTGATGAAAGCTGGCTCCAAGGTTCCTGGACTCAGCAGATGTTCCTGCATCCTATATGTCCCTTGAGGAGTATTTGCAGGCTTCAGCGAAGAAAGTTGTGACAAAGGATGTCAGATCCATGTGGCCCAAGCTGCTACTGCATGGACATTCCCATGAACTTCACTGTCACTCTGGGTCTGGTTCTCCAGCACACGGTTCAATTTGACAAATACTTCCCAGCTCAAAGAGAGCTTGGAATTCCTTCCTAGGCACAGGGATATCCCCATATGGTGTCTACAGAGCCCCCTTGACTTCAGTCTTTTTATTCACCTCCCTTTCACCCTACATTCCTGGACACCTACGTTGACCAGCACAGTGGGCAATGCCAGCTTGAGGCCTATGCAGGCCCCAAAAGCCACACTGAAAATGTGGACACTGGTTTATATATGTGGGTTTTATATTCCCAATTTTAGGTGAGCTCTGGAGAGCAGGAGCATGTTCTCAAGCAACTCTGCTTCAGTCCAAGGCCAGGGAGATGAGCATAGTGCTCCAATCCAGATGCCAGGACCCTGCCACTGAATCATCTCTGCCTCTGAGCATGCTGTTTATGTCTCCTTGCCTTGGGCATCACATGAAAGGGAGATGCAGCTCTGTCCTGCCCAACTTCCTAAGCACCAGAATGGATGCAAGAAGGCTGTGCAGGTTCTGGGGTACAGTGCCAACTGGAGGGACTGGAATTCTTCCTGCATCAACCAGATGAAGGACACTCAGGGCAAACCAGTGAGTGGAAGGAAGGACCTCAATGTCATTTTTGGCTTCAACAGCAGAAATGTCAATGTGCCTTAGAAAATAAATAACCTTAATTTCATGTTAGTTTCCAGTAGTCTGTTCATACTTCTAGGTTTGGCTGCAATTTGGACTGAGGAAGATTTCCTATTAAGTATTTGGTTTGATTTTTAAGTGAATAAAATGCTATGGTTTAGACCAAAATGAAGCCTCAGACACAATGTACTATGGCTAACCAGGAGAGTTCATCTCCCTCAGTGAACAGGGACTTCTCCAAGAAACAGCTGGGTGGCACAGGAGGCCTGCATCCCAAAGGTCAGTGACCACAGGTGGCTTAAAGGCTGGCTTGGGCCTGGGTGGTGAGGGCCCACAAATTGTAAGGACTCTATGCTACCTCTCTCTGCCCTGGCCTGAGCTGGGCTTGACAGTGACCTTGGTGACAGTGGCTGCTGTCCACTACTTGGTAGGCTCTGCAGTGGGGCATGGTGGCAGCAAAAGAGACTGATCTATCCTTCTTCCTGACTACAGGGTCCTGGGAAGTGCAGCTTTGTTGAGGTGTTTCTACCTGGCTTGGTTTGTGGGGATGGCACGGGTGGTTATGGCTTTGTTTCCTGGAGCTGCTGCTGCCCCAGTGCTGTGACTTTCACCCATCATGGATGTCTTAGGGATCTGGAAGGCTGAGAGTGGTGTTTTTATGTGGCGCATGAAAATGTATGGATTCTCACTGTCTGTCTCCAAGCCTGTGGGGCTGCCTGGGTGTGGCGCCTGGAGGCCATGTACTGTGGGAAGCTGTAGCTGCAACCTCTGAACACTGGGCTGTGCCAGTATGGCTGGGAAAGGATACAGAGGTCTTGTGTTTAACCCCGGATCTTGCAGACAAAGGGCCCACCTCCCTGGGCAAACTTCTGTGTGTCCATCTTACTCCTTGAAAGGAACGAGACCCTTGCATCATGAGAGAAGTTGTCACTCCTGAAATAGGAAGAAGAGGACAGGGTTGAGCCCAGGAAGGTAGTTGGAGTTGTGGAAGCCCTGTACATTGCTCTGAAGTCTACCTGGGACCTGCATTTCCTAGATGTGACTTTCACTCAAGCTAGGATACAACTCAAAACCTGGTTAAATACCTGCTGAATGTAAGCTAGGGTTGGGACTCAGTGCTCACCTAGCATGTGATAGGCAGTGGGTTCAATCATCAGCAGCACATAAAATAAATGAATAAAATAAAGGTACTGTGTCCATCTATGACTCTAAAATATTTTTAACAAAAACATGCTGGACGTCTCTCCTGAACTGGACTCCAGTGCATCTGCAACGTGTACACTCACCCACTACTGGCCTCAGGCTCCAACACCCCATGTGCCTTTGCTCAGCTGGGTCAGTCTTTCCTGCACCCCAGAAGGTGTCTGCATGCCTCTTACACTACGCGATTGCTCAGCGGTGTCCATCTTCCATGCACCCTAGCTTTCTTGCCCAACCCCGCTTACTGCCTGCTTTCACTGTTCATCAGTCTTCCCTGCACCTCAGCAAGACTCTCCCTGCCCCCACACTGCCTGCATATTCTATGTGAGTCAGACTTCCCTGCAACCCTGCAGTTTGCCCTTAGTCACAACATGTCTGCTTGCTCAGTAGGGTCATTCTTTCCTGCACCCTCACACAGTCTACTTGCTCTCATTCCAAGGCTCCAAGAGGAAACTCAATGGAAAGCAAATGTGGTGAATTTGACAGCAGTCTGGGTGGTGTCAGAGAGGAACCAGCAAACCCTGACACCTCTAAATGTTCACACAGTCAGCTAATGGGCTTGGGTTCTGTAAGCGAGGAGGAGACATCTGAACCAAGCCCACACATTTATTTTCTATCATGTGTTACAGCCTATTAAGAGGCAGAGCAGAAAATACCTCTGTGTAAAATGGGAAAATCTATAGAAAAATTCCCATTTTGGACCAGTATTCAGGCTAGAAAAGAGGTTAATCATTATTTTTTTAAAGTCAGTCAAGTGGTAAAGAGAAACCAAGAGGCAGGTCTATGTCAGGTTCCTCTCCAGTGCCCTCTTCTGGGCAGTACCACTAGGTCTCTATTGATAAGGTTGACCTGGCTCCCCAGCATGACATCTTACACTTCACAAGAGTTCTGTTCTGTGTTGGTGTTCTGGAGAACTGGAGGGTGAGGTTGAAGATCCAGGTCTGATTTTTCATCCTTTATGTTAGGATTCCTTATAGGATTGTATTTGGGAGAAAGAGAGTCAATATTCACAGCAACAACTCTCAGTTTCTGGAGGCCTCAGGGTCTTGATGCATTTGAGGAGATCTCAGATGCATAACAAGTGGACAGCTGTGTCTAGTGGGCTATGAGGCTCAGTCCCATCCATGGGACATCTGCCCTTTGGAAGCTCCTCAGACCTCAGGAGCTCATATGGAGAAGAAGCCAGCAGCTTGCTAGAAGGAAGACAGGCAGGTGTGCAGGCCATCTCCATCTTCTGTCAACATGAGCATGATGGTTGGGAGCTCCGTGTCCATCCTTGGGATTCACTGGTCACCCTAGGCCTCTGCATTTCAACTGTCCAGGCACCAGATCAATAGGTGTGGTTGGTTATGATAGTAAACTTTATATCGTGTCCTTCACAGATTAATTTTTATAAAGAAGTAAAAAGCATTCAGGAGGAGGAAGAAGAAGAGGAAACTTAAACTGATGGCCTATCAGAATTGACTGGTGTCAGGAGGCTACAGAGTGACAGCTTTACATTCTGAAAGAAAACTGTGGTTTTAAAATTTGAAGTCACTGCAGTCTCTCTCAAAATGAAGAGCCCAAAGCTGGGCATAGTGGTCATACCTCTAATCCCAGGGATTCAGGAGGCTGGGACCGGGGGATCGCAAGCTCATGTCCAGCTTCTGAAACTTAGAGATTCTATGTCAAAATTTAAAAAGAAGGGCTGTTCTCTTTGCATACATGATTACATGACCAATGTAATTCTACATTATGTAGAACTACAAGAATGTCAAATTCTATTCCATATATGTATAATATGTTGAAACTCATTCTATCATGTACAACTAATAAGATCAAATTAAAAATGATAAAAGAAGGGTTAGGGTGTGACTCAGTGGGATTGCACCCTTAGGTTCAATCTCCAGCACTGAAAATATGAACTGACACAAAAATACCCGAGATACATGGGCAATGTGTCACAGAGACCTCACATGGCAAGAGAAGGTAAGGGAGCTAAGGAGAAAAGAAATCAGGGAAAGTCTCACTACACAATTTTAAATTTTTCCTTTTCTATATGTTTTAATACATTAAGTCCCAGATTTTTAAACTTGTGAGTATTTCAATGAAATTAACACAGGTTCATTACATTCAGACTCTACAGGTAGATATATACCTTCCAGATATACAAAAATATACATGGATATTTTCATAGGTTCCAACCATTCACCTATTACTTTTATGAAAAGAAAAGAACAGTAAGATTCAGCATTTACTTTAAAGGGACCAAAAATGGTGTGTATGTTGCTCATTTTTATAGGGATCCTGTATGCAGAACAATGGGTCACATGTGTTGCATGACCTGGGGGAGCCAGGTGCTCTCACTCTATGACATGCACACTTCTGGGGTTCACCTTTCTTTCTGATCCCCTACTTCCACCTGAAGAATGCTCTGGCTATACCTTCAAGGAATAATCCTGGAAATTCTTTCTCCTGAGAATGTCCTTTGTTTTCACCTTTATGAAGGGTCCTCACACAGGCAGACTTCAGAGGGTTTCTCCAACTTTGCATAAATTTCATGAGTGTTTTCCTTTCTGATGTGGAGTATTGTTATACAAGGCTTTAGAGTCAGTATCTGATAACTCCAGACTGTTCAGGTTGTGTTCAGATTGGTCTTTGATCCTTCCTTAAGACTCTTGTTCTCTGTACGTTGAGAAAGTCTGGATTACCTCCTGAATGCTGCGGTTGGTATGTAGTATGGACTCTGGATTTTCACAATTCTTTGGAGAATGGACAGTTTTGATTCTGCAAGAATATGTCCTGATCCTTCTCCCCTGTGTGTGCCAGTTATTCTGTGTCACAGACTTTCTTTGTGACTTGGTTACTGAACTTGGGGGCTCTTCAGCTCTCAAACAGCAGAATAAGAGAAAACACAGCTATGTGAAGAACAAGACTCTGCATGCACATGTGTGAGTGTAGGGGAGGCAGTACCATGGCACAGACTCCAGGGCAGCATAATAGGAGCATCTGTGGGGCAGGCAGGGACCAGCCTCCTCCTGTTCCTACTCATACAGGTGGGTTGCGGTCACCCTGCACTTTTCATGGGCTTCCCCCTGTGACACATGGCTCCCCACCCAAAGTCTGCCCCTCAAGATGTGACATTTTACTTATGAAGTAGAGGTGCCTACATTTAGTGTCTCTCCTGCACATGTGCTATTCCTAGCCACCTGGAATCTGCCCCTGACATCAGGAAAGTTTCCTCACTGGGTTCTGGAGCAGGGTGAACTGCTGCACTGCCTCAGAGAGTTTGCTTTCCACGGTCTTTCTTTTTCTGACTCTGGCTTCCTTGAGTCTTCACTGAATGAATAGTTTACAAAGTTGAGCTAACTTCACCATCACCTGGTGTGTTTTCTTAATTTTACAGCCTTGCAGACTACCTTTCTATCTCCTAGCTCATTAATGTATCTGTTAACCCTGTAAGACTGGGAACATGGACCCACAATTCTGCCCCAGAAGTGGATAGCTCCAGGTCCTCTGCCACACTCTCTTTAGGCCATGGTCTGTCCAACTGTCTATCATTCATTTATCATGTATCCTGGGTCCTTTCTTCTCAGAGGACCACATGTAATAAGACCCATAATACCAGGGAGAAAGATTATAGAAATTGACTAGAGTGGTACCCACACCATTTTCTCAGCTCCTGAAGAGATGGGTTAGGAGAATCTCCAGTTCAAGGCCAGTTTCAGCAACATAGCAAGACCCTCTTTTCTTCTGAAATAAAAAAGGGCCTGTGGTATGGCTCACCAGTAGACTGCTAGAATAGTATGCACAAGACCTTGGGATTGATCCCTATTGTCTCAAGAAATGTGGCTAGGATAATCCAGAGATGAGATGAATTCCAGCTGTGAAGATGAAAAGAATTTTACAGAGGAAGCAGATGCAGTGGATCCAGCAGCGTCACTGACACATCCCTTCTATGACTCATGAGCAGTGTCTCAGGAGTGAGGTGGTGCAATGCCAACATTGTATTGGGCCTTCTGTGCCAGGTGTGATCTGCAGCAAGATGAAGAGTGGTGTCTGCAGCTCCCAGGGAAGGTGGGATCTCAGGATCCCCAGCTGCCTCTGTGAGAAGGAGCATGCCACAAAAACCTCAGGAGCACCTTGTGCACATTAGTTTCCGGGCATAAGTGTTAAGTACCTTGTATATAAATGTTACTTTAAGATCTGGTACTCTCCACTCCTTGGCATTTAGTGGGAGGGAATACAGCCAGAGGAGAACAGCAGGAAACAGGACTGATCTGTCCTGGATCTATCCTGCTCCTTGCAAGCCTTGCATTAGCTCTTCCCATTCTGGAAATGAGCAGACAGGAGATCAAAGAGTTAACAAAGTGAACAAGGTGGCAGGCAATGGCAGAACCTGAATCTGGACCCCACTGTGACTGACCAGAAGCCACAAAGACCCACTGCAGAGAACTAGAGAGCTGACTTCAGTCCTGCAGCTGCCTATCCCAGGAGCCCTTACTCACTGGCCCCTCTCTTCCTAGATTAAGCTCCTCTCCCTGTGAGTGGTGGAGAATAATATGTGCACCTCAGAAGGAAGGTGTTGGGCTATTCCACTGAATCAGACAGCCTTTAAGGATAGGGCCTGAGCCAGTCTCAGTGATGTGTGCTTGTAATCCACTTACTTTTCTACAAGGAAAGTTTCTCTGGAACCTGATCATCACCACTGTCAAGTACTGTGAGGGTTACATTAGGTCACCTTCTGTTGTTTGCTTACCTGAAGAGAGGTCCTCCTCACTGCAGTCTTTTCAACTGCAAAGCTGGGGCACAGGAGCCCCTGGGCTGGTCTGGTTACAAGATCATGCTTGTTTCATCTTAAAGCTCTATGTAGGGGCAGAGTGGCACCTGGCATGTGTGATCATAGGACCATGCTTTTCCAATCTTACAACTCTAAAAAAGGAGCCAAGTATCCCCTTGATTGGTGTGGTCACAGGGTGATGGTCATGCCTACCTTGCACTCTCTGCTCCATGGCTCATGCACTGGTCCAAATCGGGGCACAGGTGCAGGTGCTGCTGTGGTGCTCTGGAGGACCAGGTGGGCTGTGCCTCCTCCCACTCAGGGAGCTTGCCTGTCAGCAGTGCAGGTTGACTGTGGTGTGTGAAATCTAGAGAAGGAATCAGATCTGTTGACAAAGACAGGCATCACGTGATGAGGGAAGTGATGTGAATATGGGCAGGTTCACCCCAGAACACAGAACCATACAGGTAAGTGAGGAGTGAGCCAGGGTCAAGGTAGAACCTAGTGGAAGAGGTATGGTACAGTGTCCAGTCCAAAGGGGCAGAGGCACCCAGGGTTGGCTGTAGCAGTGGTCAGGGTCAAAGAGGGCTGGCATCACACAAAAGTCAGACCTGCTGGACAGAATCTTGCTGTCATCCACCTGTGTGACCTAGGGTCAGTTCTGGCTAGTCCTGAGAGTTGTTGTCACTTGCTAGTTGGATTTATACTATGTCTCTTCTTTCAGGGCAGAAGCTCAAAGCAGAGTTGTTGTCACATCCTTCTGTGGCTGTGCAGGGCTGGTGTGAGTGCAGGCATCTCCTCTCCTGTGACAGGGCTGGATCCTGAGCTAAGTTGTGGGAAGGCTCTCGACAGGCCTGGGAACAGAAAGGCATTGGCTTGAGGGAGTTTTAGGCAATGAAAGTTGAGTGCCTGTGCAAACACAGCCCAGGTCAACAGAGAGATCTTCACTTCTGCAAAGTGTCAGTGTTAGGCAGGAAAGAAGTGCTGCTTCCTTACTAAAAAAACAAACTATTTGCAGAGCCATTATTGCAACAGGCTCTTTCATGAAAAGTTGACAGATGCTGACCCTTTGCTCCCTCATATCTCCCAGCTCATATGGGAAACTTGAAGAATGAATAATCTCTGACTCTTTATAAAAATATTGTATTAGATGTAAATGGACCTTTATTTTACTTATTTATTTATTTGTATATTAATTTATATGTGGTGCTGAGGATCAAACCCTGGGCCTAACCCTCGTGGTAGAGAGGAAAGTGGCTCTACCACTGAGCCACAATACCAGTCCCTAAATTTTGACCCTTCTGGAGGATTTTTTTAGCAACTGCTCACTTTGTATGAAAGTTGCTAACTTGAAACACATTATATTCTTCTCTGAGAAGGAAGGCAAACATCTTTCTTTCTTCAGAAAGACCTCACAGTACTGAAACTCTCACATGCAACTAATGTCCTCCACCTAGTAACTGAACCTCCAGACAGCTAAGAGAACATCCCTCATGTACAGGAAGCCAAGGGCCCAAGGGAACACATTCTTTAGAAGAAAAAGATATTGAGAGACTACTGAATTGTTCCACTAACAACCTTCCTGATTGTGTTAAACCTCCCCTCACTCAGCACTTGGTGCCCAAGTCAGTGTCCCTGACCTGTTGATGAACTCCACAAGACAGTATGGCTTGCTGTCTGTCCCCACACCACACTGGGCCCACAAAAACAGACTGTGTAGTCAGCTGCTCAGATCTGAAGCATCATCATGTACAGCGTGCTGGAAGATGTGCATGGAGAACCAAGGATCTTCCCACCAGAGAGAGCACACAAGGCAAGTTAAAACCCACTTTGAAAAGCTAAGTAACTCTTCCCTAAAAGTGAGAGAAATGAGCTCATAATCTTCCCCCAAGAAGACAAAAATCAGAGCTCCAAAGCAGTACTTCACCCAAGGCCCACCTGGCTACAAACATTCTAGGGCCTGGTGTAACATGAAAACAAAGTGCCCTCTGTTCAGAACTTAAAGGACCTGAGGAGTGCAGCAGCAGAAAGGGCTTATGTGAGCACAGCCCTTCTGGACCTGTGTGGCACCAGAAGGCACAGCTCAACAACTATTCCCAAGACCTGGTTACCTAATCCTGGTTGGTTACCGATTACCCAAAGAACATCTTTTTAAAAAAAATCATATGCCCTAAGTGTCACCACTTTGAAATGTAAAATTCTTTTCATTTTGGTACATTCGCACAGCTGTCTAAATGTCACAATAAAGTCTAGATTGGCTGACCACTCCAAATGAAAGCTGAGTCAAAAACCAAAGTCAATTAGTACCCCCGCAACCTGTCTTCTCCCAGGTGAATGTGGAAGAACCCTGCATTGTTCATCAACAGGATGACAGAGGACTGAGGTCAAGTCTAGCTGCAGAGACTCGATGGAGGAGGACCCAGGAGGTTTCCCTTCAGGATGGCAAACAGTCACCATGTGTGAGCTGAGGGAGGGACAAGGTGGCACACTGGCAGATGGAGGTGGGGTCCAGGGGCCTGAGGACAGGTCACAGAGCACATTTTGCTTCATCATGACCCTCATTTCTTGGATTCCCATTTGAGCACAGGGAGGGCCATGGGTCCTCCTGACATCTGGCCATGGGTGGCACCTGCTGTACCTACAAAGGGGACATGGGTTCATATCAACCTCCAGAGATGGCATGTGTCTGTGTACCTGTGCTCTCCACCTCCTGCTGGAAGCCACAGACCTGGCAGGTGCTCTGCACCCACTTATACATGTCCTCCTTTGTCTCTGCCACCAGGTAAAAAGTGAGCTTGTTGGTCTTGATGTAGAACACAAAGTCACACGGCAGCCCATTCTTGTGAAAGGTCACATTTGCCTGCACCTGCTCAAAGAGATCCAGGCTGATGATCCACAAGGGCTTTTTAGACTGGTCATGCTTGTAATATTTCAGGACACCTGGCTCACTTCCTACCTGGCCACTCTGCAGGATGAACCAGCGTTTCCTCCAGGCCTGAATTCCACCAGAAGGTGTAAGAAGAGGTAAGAAATTCACTCATTATTTTAAAGTTTTTTCTCCATAATTTTATTCTGAGATGAGTTCCCACTAAGTTGCACAGACTGACCTGGAGTTTGTGATCCTCCTGCCTCAGCCTTCTGAATTGTTGGGATGACAGTTGTAGCCACCATGCCAGGCATTTAAATGTTTCCTATGGGTCAAGAAATTAGTGCTGGGGAGTGTGGAACCTTCAGGCTATTCATGGCACCAAAATTCTCCTATTTTGGAAAAAACAACAAGAGAGGCTTGAATTGATGTAGAGGTCCTCTCCAGCTATGGCCCAGTTTCCTATTCATCTTCACAGCAAAACCTCAGAGTTTCCTTCTCTCCCAGTCCTTTGAATGACAACAAGGATATCATCAAAAAGATGAAGGCCCCCAGTCCCTCTTCTCAACACTCCTTTCTGAACAGAGACTTCCTCTGGCCCCTCCACAGGGCAGGTTGCTGTTGGTCTATCCTGTTTGCCTTCAGTGGAAAGTCTCCTTACCACTTCATTCTGAAGGGTGTTGCCACTTGGAGAATTATGTGAGGAGGAACTACGGGACATCAGAAGGAAGAACACACCTAGTGAACACAACTGCTTGTTCATACAACAGGCTCTCCTCTCCTCCAGTTTCTTTACTCATTTAATGAATGAGGCAATACCCACAGCACCATCTAATGCAGGAAAAAACTGAGGACCAGGAAAACCCAAGCAAGGAAATTTCTGTAAATAGTACATCAAGATTTTCTTAGACACAAACAAGGTCACTGTCAACTTGCATTGAAAGGCAGAAGAACAGCAACAGATGAAATAGTTTGAAAACAAGAACAAGCTGCAGGAGCTGGTCCACCAGACTTCCAGACTCATCCCATGACCACAGTCAGAAAGACCAATGGTTAGGATGGATAGAAGGAGAAACACAGGGTAAGCAGACTGGAACAGAGCCCCAGGAGGGGGCCAGAAAAATGGGCCAGCTAACTTTGCACAAAGCCAAGGGAGCAATTCAGTGAAAGAAGGGCAGCTTGGTCCACAGTAGTGCAGGGCAGTTGGTAACATTCACAGGAAAAAGGAAATGTGCTATGTCTCAACCTTATACAAAAATTAAAGTGGACCATGAACCTGGGGGAAAACACAGCCCTATAAGACGCACACTATGTGGGTCAGTCCCTCCCCACTGTGACCACCACACCTGCCAAGGGCACCTCTGAGGAGCCAGGGTTTATTAGACTCATGGTGTCACTGTGTGGTTGGCCAACTCTGCTGCAGAAACCTCATAGACAATGGACAGGAAAGAGAAATGATGCTCAGATTTGGTAACCAGAAAGTAGGAACAGAGAGACAGACAGGCAGTGAGGGGCCTTACAGTTCCCCAGTCAAACCCTGGGATCCAGTTTTCCTAGCCAAACCCAACTTGCTTCTCATTTTCAACACTGCCTGCAAGTCCATTCAAGTGATAGGTTATAGATTTTACCCACAGTGGGGCTGGACTCCAAGGCCTCACTCATGCTCTACAGATGCTCTACCACTGAGCTGTAGCCCAGCATGCTCCATTCAAATTATTAACTCATTATGTGGGTTAATCCACTGATGAGGTTAGAGGCCCTGTAATCTAGTCTTTTCACCTCTGAACACTGTAGCACAGACACCTGAGATCTGGGGGATACTGTAGATCAAAACCATACCATTTATGAAAACAAAACTAAATAAAATGGAGAAATCCTGGGAACCTAGGGTTAAGAAAAACATTCCCAGATTTGTCAGTAAAGTGCAATCTAGAAAAAGAAAGATTACTAAATTGATAAACTTCTGCTCAGTTAAATCCCTGGTTCAGTGGATATAATTACAAGTAACACACTGAATGAAAATGCAAGCTGGGTGGTCATGCCTGTCATCCTCAAAGTTGGGAAGGTGAGACAGTAGGATCACCTCAGCCTCAATTTGAGGCCAGTCAGCACTTAGTGAGACACTAAATTAAAAGTCAAAAATAAATAAATAAAAACATAAGGACTGGGGATAGAGATCATTTGTAAAGTGCCAAAGTGTTCAATCCTCAATCCACCAAAAAGAAAAAAAGACAGAAAAAGAAAATGCAAGTCACACCCTGAGAAAGGGACTACTATCTTGAGTGGAAGGTATTTTCAAAACTCAACATAAAATAAAAACAAGAAAAAATACAGACTGAGTGAAAATGCAAGCTGGGTGTGGTGGCCATGCCTATCATTCCAAAAATAAGGGAGGCTTAGACAGGAGGATCACCTTAGCTTCAATTTGAGGTCAGTCTCAGCAACTCAGTAAGACCCCATCCCAAACATAAAATAATAAAATAAAAAGGACTGGGGATATTGGTCATTTGTAAAGTGTCCCAGTGTTTGAACTTGAATACCCACCACCAAAATAGGAAAAAAAAAAGTGAATCCACACATTGAACAAATGCCTACTATCTTGAGTGTGTAAGGTTTTATCAAAACTCAACATAAAATAAAACAAACCCTAAAGAAACAAGCAAAAGACTTGAGGGGACTTTGCTCAAAGAGAATACAAACACATGGAAGGTGTTCAAAGTCCTAACCCTTAAGGATTCCTAAACTAAGGTGTGTGGGACAATGGTTAAGCCAGCAGCCTGGTACAATCATGGACCAGGACACCACTTAACAAAGAGAACACGAACTGTTGCACACAACAGCTGGGATGAGTTCCCAGAGACTCATGATAAACCATCCAAAAGGTAACACACCACCTGAGTCCACTGAAGCAACACTGTTGAGATGACCAGTTCACAGACACAGAGGACAGCTCAAGACTCTCAGGGATGAAAGATATGCAGGGCTGGGGAGGGGCAGGGGTAGAGAGTAAGGAGACAGGAGGCCTATCCTCTCATCTTAGCACTGGAGGCCTTCTGCATCCTGACTGTGATGCTGTCAGCACCTGATGAGGCCACAACACAGGGTTTCAAGATGAGGTTACATGGGAAGGCAGGGTAAAGGGCACAGGGTCTCTCTTCACCATTTCTGTCTCAGTGAGCACCTGTAATTACCTCTGTATAAAACATTTCCTTTTTTTAAAGAGCTCAGGCTTTGGAACAAAACTAGATGACCCTGCTCACAGGGTGAAAATATTGAATGAATAAGAGGTGAATGGTCCAAGCACAGAGCCTGGCACAGAGCCTGGCACAAAGGTGAACTCCCAGGTGGCTGTGAGAGATGAGCAATGATCAGCCTCAAGGTGGGTGGGGCATACATAGCCAGGGTATTTAGGTCCCCTGTGGGTCAGACATGGGAAACTGGGTGACAGGAGCTCAAAGATGGTTCCCACATTTCTCACCAGACAAGTGGCTTACTGGAGGCACCATTCACACCATTAACAGGTGTGTGGTGCAGGGCAGAGGGATGAAGAAGGGCTTATTTCTGGATATGGTGAGTCTGTGCTCACTGGGAGACACTTGAGTCATCACATCTCAGCTGTATATGCAGGGCGGGAGTTCAGAAATGAACTCTGAGATAGAAATTTAATAGAACTTCAGCCTCATGTTTGGGGCAAAGCAGTCAGTCTCATCCAGAAGGCTCAGAGGGGGAAAAAATCAGCATGCAAGGTGCATCTCAAAAAAAGAAGACACTGCAAGAAAGAGTCAGTGGATGCCAGTCACCTCACAACCAAAACAAACAATTCAAGCCTCTGGATTTCATGACCTGGGTTTTGCTGGCAACATGGTAAGGGTGGTCTGGTGAGTGGTCAATTTGAGCTTCAGCCTGAGAGGTCAGAGAATACAGAGTGAACACAATGATGAGGATGATGGGAGCAGAGAAGACAGCACAAGTACAGAGGGTCTGAGGCTGAGGGGTCTGTGAAGAGGAACTGGGAGGAGCAGGAAGGAGAGGAGGCAGAAGATTTCTAGCCATAGAGCAAGCATAGTGGAGGAGGAAGGAGAGGTCCACCTTCTAATATCTATGCACAGGGAGCAGCAGCAGCTGGAGAGCCAGCTGAAAGTTGGCCAACCTGAGGGAAATGGAAAGGAGCCACACAGGTGTCGCTGGATTTGGATCTCTAGTATGGTGATGTAGGTGGCTGTTTTTGCTCAGTTCAGTATTCCTTGAGAAGGAGAAGGCAAGAAGATCTGCTAAGGAAGCAGGGCTGTATCCACTAGGACTAATTTAAGCCTGGCACTTAATCCAGTACCTGGGACACAGTGAATAAGTTTGTTTATTTTACTTAAGCAGTAACTATCCCCTTAATGCAGTTGTTTATTATGACCAACAATCAACTGCTTCAGATTAGATATCTGGAAAGGTGTTACTCATCTTCCTTTCACTATAGCTTTAAATTAGGGGAACCCATGCGCACAGTCAGCACTGCTGGCCAATAGCAGTTGTGGACCACTGAAAATGACCCCAAAGGCAGAGGATGGAGATGGGGTGCTGCTTGGAACTCAGCAGGAACTTCCATAGTAACTATGGCCCCCAGTCCTGGAAATCCACACTTTTTCTCCCAAACCCTCAACATAAACCTTAAAACTACATGAGTTTCCAAGGAGACTGGCTGGGAGTGTCTGTAGAGAAGGCACCCATTCACCACATACCACCCACAGCCCCCTGGATCCCCAGCATCTGCACCTGCCCACACTCACACACTCACAACTTCTTCTCTGGGGGCAACTTCCTCAGCCAATCTGTGTGCACCACCAGGCAGCCAACCTTGCTGCCTTGCAGGAGGAGTTGAGAACAGAGCATGGGGGCAGAGGCACACGCACATCTGAGTGCCAGTGAGCCCATGGGCATGCCCCCAAGCCCGTGCTCCCTTCCGTACATCCAAAGGCATCCAGGCCACTGTAGAAATGACTGTGCGCCTCTGAGAAGGAGGTGGGAGGGTGTTGAAGCCCCCCTGAGTCATGAGGGATGGGGTGGAGTGAAAGAGAGGGGTCACGCCCCTTTATGGCCCATGGAGTTTTCATTGAAAGTAAATAGGTAGGGGTCAGAGAACTGGGTGGTTACATGTCCATATCCAGAAATTTGAGTTCCATCAGGTCAATGTCCCACTGCAATAAAGGGACATTCATGCTTTACAACAAGTGGTAAAATCAGATCCCCATCACAGGCCTGCCTCTCCCAGGCACATGGGGAGAATTCTAGGTTTTCCCTTGGCTGACTTCCTTACATATCCAGTGTGTGGCTGAAGACAAAACAATGCCAGAGGTCACCTAAATTTTGCACAGGCAAAATCAACAGAAAATTTTAACTGCTGACTTGGATGGGTTCCAGGAACCCCATAGATATCAAAATCCATGGATGCTTAAGTCATTCATAGCAAATGGCATAGCCTTTGCATATAATGCATGCAAATCTCCTGCATGTTCTAAACCATCAGGACATTTCAGAGAATACCCAGTAGAACATAAGCACTATGTAACAAGTTAGGCAGTAAAAACAAGGGAGATGTTCCTATTTATGCAGTGCAGATGGAATTGTTTCTAAATATTTTGCAGTTAAGGTTGGTTGAATATAAGGATGTGGAATTGGCATGTACGGAGGACCAGCTACAACCTAAACACCTAAGAGACATAAATATCTAAACATTTAAACTCAGCAAAATCAGGAAGGGTGACCCGTCATAAAGACAGTGGTGCTGACTTCCCTTACATCCCAATGCTGGAGCTGAGTTCCATGATTGCAGCCCCTGAGACAACTGCACAATCTGGCTGCAGCTGAGGTATGTGATGAAGTCAGGTGATCCCAGCATAACTTTTACCCAGAGGATGGTCTTCTGCCTACCATGGACATTTTTTGCAACTTGAGAAGACTGGCAGTTAGATGGAGGTAGGTTACCTTCAGCCAAAACCCTCTTAGGGTCCTAATCCCTTAAGCAAAAGGCCCCGGGTTGTTGTTTACCATTCCATGTGGAAACAGAGTCTTGAGTGGTTAGTGTGGCTCCATGCCTTCTGGGTACATTGCTCCTTCTCTGGCTCTCCCACTCCCATGCTACTGTGAAATTAAGATAGATTTGCAATCTGTTTTAGTGCTGAAAGCCTAGCTAAGAGAATTCTATTGTGATAATCCCAGCCAATCACAGTAGGGAGGTCTCATCTGACCAACATAATTTGCAACCTGCAAGCTGACTTTGTAACCAATTGAGATTTTTAGAGCTTACATCTCTTTTCTGTTTCTCAGTGCTACCTGAACCTGTGGCCCTACTCCTCTGCTCTTGTGCTCCTGGATTGTGAATCATTATTTTAATAAAAAAACTTTTAAAATTAACTGCTTTATTTAACGTGTCAAAGTTTCTTCATTTAACAGTGACTTTGGGATCTAAACTGTTTATTCATTTAAATATAATTAGTGGTCAGTGATATATCTTTGATGTTTTTAACCTATTTGTATGCTTAAGAAATGGTTAATATTTAAAATAAAACTTGCTTATCAGAGGTTTCTGTCAAGCATAAGATGGTTTTGAAGATATTGCCTTATAACATTAAGCAATATTTTATCTATAAAAAGAGTACAAAAATCTAACACCATCCAAATCTTATGAAAATAATTCAAATCTTTTGAAGATTAAAACCCCACCATTCATTTTTATAAATTGTGAAGGAAAACTAAACTTGGAAGTGGAAACCACAGAAAATAATGTTGAAACTTGTCTTTACCTTTCAAGACACTGTTACTGATATTGGCAAGTTTTATACCAAATGTAATGCTAGTAGTATTCACATTGCATGAGTCATTTTACATGTTTTTTCTTGGTACTGGACCCAGCACTGCATGCATCCTAGGAAGAGAACCAATGAGCTGTACCTCAACTCCTAATATTAACTTTTAAAAGGTTCTGTGCCCATCAACTAATATTGTTTTATACACCACTGCTAGTTTCCAGTTTCTTATGTTTTAAGACATTCAGTTATACCACTGAAAATAAATAATTTTAATAAGCATATGCACCAACAGTGAAATTGAAACAACTTATAAAATCATGAAGCAAAAACAGAAGAAATGAAGATTACAAAGGCAGTCTTGAAGAATTCATCTTTCAATCAGCTTTAGTATTAATTGTATGTAATGAGATCACCTGCTTCATGCTCTAAGTGTAAATGTTAGACAAAGTGGTTTGTGAGACATCTAGATTAAAAAATGGACACAAAACCATTTTCACTTTTTTCCAGTTTTGGGAGCTTGTCATTGGTTGAATTTTGGGGGTGAGTGATGTGCCAATGAACACAGACAGGGATCCCTTTATCCCACTCAACTCAGAACATGCCTCACACCTGAGGGCCTGGTTCTGCTGGGTGGAAGATGGTGGTCAATCACTAAGGTGTGGGTCAAACACTGACCCTGGGGTCAGAACCCTATGTCCTGATTGTGGAGTGACCCACAGTTAATGATGGGGGCCCTGTGCTCAGGAAGGACATTCAGCCAGAATCTACCCCAAGGTAGGTGGGAAGCATGGGCAAAAGCAAGGGAGCAGAGACCTAGGGAGCAAGGAGTGGGCCCTAGGGAGCTTATGGCAAGGATGATCCTCCAATCACAGAGACTCACATGGGCCTAGGAAAGTGGGAGGAAGGCTGACCAAGGACACTGCCATATGGATCCAGGGCTGCTGGCTTTGCTGCAACAGGAGCAAGAACTCAGTGACCAGACTGAGAAACACACACAAGTGCAGACACATAGCATGTTCATGGAGGAATTTCATGGCAACTCCAACTTCACATGGGGAAACTGAGGCACAGCCTCACATTGTTCTTCATATTCCCAAATCTATGTTTTTCCTACTTTATCTTTGGTAATCACATGTACAGCATCCAAAATGGTACAAATGGTCTAGCCATAGGTTTTTCTACCCAGGCTTGATTTTATGATAGACACCAAGAGGCTGCATCTGAAGTGGAGTTGGTCACAGGTACCATTCCCAACTGATCTGATGCAGGCTTGTAGGACACTGGAGGCATGTGGCTACACAGGCCCTGCAGCTTGAGTTCCAAACACTGTGACTAAGTCCCTGTTAGCCAGCCCCTGTTAGCCTGCTGGTGCTCTTGCTTCTGTCCCTCCCCTACAGCCCTGTCACTGGGCCTTGGCCTATAGAGCCAGGCAGTGCAGACCTGGGCCTTGGATCCCTTCCTCTTGGTCCATGCAGGGGCCAGAACTGACTGCAGTGAACATCCTATCCTGGGGGCTTTCCTTCCACAACCTGGGGGAAGGCACTTCCCCCATTTCACAGATACGGAAAAAGATTGAGTTTCAATGACTTATCCAATGACTTATCCCCAAGTCCAGGATCCATCTGATACCTGATAAAGCAAACAGAGACCTGGATATTGTCAAGAGATGGGACAGGGAAAGAGTGTACTTACCTCTATGGCCTGACTTCAGGCTGCAGTTGAGAGCAGGTGGCTGGATCTTGCTTCCTCTGATAAGGTCTTTGTGTGAAAGAAGAGCTGCAGGTGAACAGCTAGGCGGGACAAAGTGAGGGCTCCCTGGACTCCTGGGGTTATGGTGGCTATTCTGGGCATTCCTACCTGCTCTCCCCATGGCCAGCAGGATGGAGGGTAGTGTGTTCATGGGCACATATTCATCTCCAGAACAAGTTTCATCCACATGACTAGTATCTCTATCTGCTACCTAAAAGGAAAATGAAGGAAACAGCCATCACTGATGAGAAGAAACAAGAAAGTGGTGAAAATCTGTATTCAAGTCACATTAGGCAACACTGTGTTGAGCACACTGTGACTGTGGAGCCTGCAGAGACCAGGAAGGCAGGCAAAGTGGGAATGGGAAGAGAGCGGGTGTGTGGGTCTCATCAAAATTTCCTGGGATCCAACATCATCTGGGGCAAGTCTGGTGTAAAATATTGCCTGGTCTCTGGGTCGACTCACCCCAGAGGCCTGATGGTCAGAGACAGCCCTGATTGCAGACTGTATGGGTTGGATATGCCTCAGCTTCACTATGCAAGTTCACCCTATCAGAATTGAACAGGGGAAGTATCATGTGGGCAGTCCTGGGTCTAGAAAATGAGCCTGGGGTCACAGTGTATGATCAGAAGCTTTCAGTGTGGGTCACAAGCTGCAGTGGAGGTGAACAGCTCAGCTACCTGCTCAGGCCTGGGGCCATAGCCAGGAACACTGCAGAGATATTTCTCAGTTGCATTTCACAGTCCTCAGAGCACGAATTTGATCACTGACACCTTGGTAGCCATCAGAGCCTTCCACACAGCCTGGGTATTTGCTCTTGATCCCCCAACCCCTCACACCTGACTCAGCCCATGCTGTACATTCCTGTTTGAGGTAAGACTGTGGTTGAGGATGCTGGAAGGAAGACCACCACCCAGCATTACCATCTCTGCCCACCAGATGATTCAAGGAGCCTGTGCACCATTCCACCTCACTGCATTGATTTCTTCCAGGCCTCAGGGAAGGAATCTGTGACAGAGGAAGCCAAACCCTTGTGGCACCAAGCTAGTCCTGCATGGACATTCCCATGCCCCCCACAGTCACTCTGGGTCTTACTAGTCCTCCAGTGGACACAAACCCTGATCCTGCAGCACAGGGTTCCTTCTGACACATCCTGCTCCAGCACAGAGGTTGGAAGTTTCTCCTAGGCACAGGGAATGCAAGGTGGCATTTTCAGTGCCCCCATGACTTATGCCTAGTCTCAAGAAGTTCCCCTTTCACACTACAACCCTGCTCACCCAGCCTGACCAGCACAGTGGTCAATGTCAGATCTAGGCCTATGCAGCCCACACAAGCCACACTGAAAACATGGGCACTGGTTTATATATGTGGGTTTTATCTTCCCACCTGGAGGTGAGCTATGGAGGGCAGGAGCATGTTTTCAAACAACGTTGCATCAGTTCCAGGCGAGGGGATGAGCTTAGAGCTCCAATCCAGATGCTAAGACCCTGGGGCTGAATCATCTCTGCCTCTGAGGATGATGACTATGACTCCTAACTTCAGGCTTCATATAAAAGCGAGGTGCAGCTCTGTCCTGCCCACCTCACCTAAGGAGCAGGATGGATGAAAGAAGGAAAGAAGGCTGTGCAGGTTGTGGAGTGGAGTGCCAATGGGAGGGTCTGAGACTGTTCCTGCATCAAGCAGATGAGGTGCCCACAGAGCTGGAATGTACACAGGGAAAACCAGATACAATGGAAGGAAGGATCTCAAATGTAATTTCAAACTTCAATCACAAAGATGCAAGTGTGCCTTAGAAAATATCCTTAATTTCTCATTTGGTTTCAGTAATCTGTTTCGTATTTTGCTTTAGTAGTCTGTTTGGCTGCAATTTGGAATGAGTTATATTTCCTTTTTGGGCTTTGGTTTGATTTGTTTAAGTAAATTAAATGCTATGGTTTGAGCCACACATTGAGACACATTGTGCTGTTGTTACTCATGAGGGTCCATCTCCCTAGTGAGCAGGGACTTCTCCAAGAACTACCTGGGGTGACAGAGGAGGTCTGCATTCCAAATGCTAGAGACTTCAGAGGCTGAAACTATGTCTTGGCCTGGGTGATGTGGGCCTGCCAACTGTGAGGACTCTATGCTACCTTCCTCTCCCCTGAACTTAGATGGGGTTAAAACTGACCTTGGTGAAGGTGGCTGCTGTCCACTGAAAGGAAGTCTCTGCATCTGGTCATGGTGATGGCAAAAGAGATAGATCTATTCTTCTTCCTAACCACAGGTCCTGGCCAGGGCAGATAGGTTGAGCTGTTTCTACCTGGCTTGGTTTGTGGGAATGGCACTGGGTGGTCATGGCCCTCCCTGGAGTGGCTACTGCCACAGTGCTGTGGCTTTTATCCATCATGGATGTCTCAGGGATCTGGAAGGTAAAGAGTGTTGTTTTCTTGGGTGACTTGAAGATGGATGGATCCTCACAGTCTTTCTCAGAGCTTTTGGTTTGGTTCTTGGTGGCCATATGATGTGGGAAGGTACAGCTGAGAAGTCTGAACCCTGGGCTGTACTGGTGTGTATTAAACAGGATACAGAAGCCTTGGGCCTGACCATGGATCCAGCAGACACAGAGCCCATCATCCCGGGCAATCTTCTGGGTGGCCATGTCTCTCCTCATGAGGAATAAGTTCTGTGCATTTTTAGAGAAGTTTTTATTCCTGAAAGAGAAAGAAGGGAAGGGAAGAGCTGAGCACAGGAAGGAAGCTGGGGTTATGGAAGCCCCATGTAGCCAGCTGGGGTAGAAGAAGCTAGCTGAGGCTTGGTTGCTCTGAATTCTACCTGGAACCTGCTTTTTTCAGCTGTGATCTTCACTCAAACAGGTATGCAATTGCAAACCCATGATTAAAACCATACTGGATGTAGGCTGAGGTTGTGGGTCAGTGGTACAGTACTCACCAAGCCCATGGGAGGCAGGGGTTTCAATCCTTAGCACCACATAAAAATAAATGAATGAATGAATAAATAAATAATTAAATAAAGAAGTAAAATAAAGGTACTGTGTCCACCTGTGATTAAAAAATATTTTAAAAAACCTACTGGACATTTCTCTTCAACTGGACTCCCGTGCATCTCCCAGGTGTACACACACCCAGTGTTTGCTTCAGCCCCCAACACCCCATGTGCCTTTGCTTAGCTGGGCCAGTCTTCCCTGCAACCCAGTAGGTGTCTGCATGCTCCTCACACTGCCTGATAGATCACTCTGGGTCAGTCTTCCCTGCACCCCAGAAAAATCTGTAGTAAGTTTCCCATTTGGGAACTGTATTCAGGTTGGAAAAGGTGTTGATAATTATTTTCTAAAGTAAGTCAAGTGGTACAGAGGAACCAAGAGGCAGATCTCTATCAAGCTCCAGAGTCTCCCGTATCCTCTCCTGAGCAGCACCCACTGGGTCTCTATTAATAAAGACTACCTGGCTCCCAAGGATGATATCTTATACTTCACTAGGGTTTCTGTTCTATGTTGGTGCTCTGGGGAAATGAAGGGTAAGGTTCTGAGGTTCCAGATATATTTTTCTTCCTTTATGTTAGAATTCCCTA
This sequence comes from Sciurus carolinensis, assembly GCF_902686445.1. Taxonomy (NCBI): domain Eukaryota; kingdom Metazoa; phylum Chordata; class Mammalia; order Rodentia; family Sciuridae; genus Sciurus; species Sciurus carolinensis. Next base: position 37,996,136 of record NC_062224.1, read on the forward strand.
TAGGATTTTATTTGAGAGAAAGAGAGCAACTATTAGCTTTTGGAAGTTTCAAGAGTCTTGATACATTTGAGGAGATCAAATGATATATACCAAGGTGACAGATGTTTCTATATGGCCATGGTCTCTCAGGCCTACCCATGGGACATGTGCCTAGTAGAAGATCTACAGATGAAGTAGCCACCATTGTGCTAGAAGGAAGACAGGCAGGTGTGCAGGTCAGCTCTGTCTTCTGTCAGTATGAACCCTGATGGTATGGAGACCCCTGTCTGTTCCCAGGCTTCACTGCCCTTCCTAGGCCTGTACATTCCACCTGTCTCAGGCATCAGATCAAAAGCTGTGGGAGGTTTCATGTGTGTGTGTGTGTGTTTGTGTTTGTGTGTTTATGCATGTGTGTGTGTGTTTGTGTGTGTGCGTGTGTGAAAATATGTTCTATTATCATGTATAACTAATAACAAGAAACTAAAAATGAAAAGAAGGCCTGACAAGCAGCTCAGTGGTACAGCAACCTTAGGTTCAAGCCCTACTACTGAAAAAATGAAAAGAATGTGAACAATAACTGAGAAAAATGGACAGTGTGTCTCAGGAAATGCACATAGAGGAAAAGGTAAGGGAGCCAAGGAGAAAGGAAGTCAGGGAAAGACTCAGTACACAATTTTTAAATTTTGCTTTTCATATATGTTTTAATCATTTAAGACGCAGATTTTCAAACTTGTGACTATTTCAAAGAAATTGACACAGGGCATTACAATCAGACTCTAGATGTATATAGCATTTACATATAGTTAAAATATATGCAAATATACATGTACATTTCCAAATGCTTCAACCATTAACCTGTTACTTTTACCAAAGAAGAGAACATGAAGAATGAAGCATTTATTTCAAAGTGACCATAATTGGTATGTATGTTGCTCATTTTTACAGGGATCCTTTATACAGAACAATGGGCCAGATGGGTTGCATGACCTGGGGCAGCCAGGCACTCTCACTATAGTGACATGCTGGAAATGGGTGGATACTCATGGCACCTTGGGACCAGGGTCATCATTGGAGCATAGAGGGCATCAGTATCTGGACACATCTGCAGCATGCTGGTCAAGAACTCAATGAGAAAAAAGAAGATTCCCTCATAAGTTGAGAGGAAGAGCCTCAGATGAAACCTGAACTTGGATGACCTTGCAAGCATAAGTGGACCTAGTCCAGCATGGCACCTGGGATGCTGGGTTCAACGGAGGTGAGAGGAGCTGAGAGGCAATGGTACACACCCTGGGGTAAACCCAATCCTTGACCACAGCTGAGCCTGATCTCTGGTCCCAGTGCCACACACATGTCTCCCTGTACTTGTCACTCCTTCCCTCTGCTCCACCCTGCACCATGCTCAGCTTCCACCAGCCCTGTGACTGGTGTGCCTGCTTCTGCTGTGTGGCCTCACCTGTCTCACAGTGCACCAGAAGACCTCCATTGCACTGCCTGCCCAACTGGCTCTGCTGTCCCTGGTCCCCAGCCCTGCATCAGCTCCATCCACTTGCTCCCTCCGACAACCCACAATGCTGGCACTTTGATGCTATAGGTGGGTTGGGGACTCAAGGACTGGCAAAAGAACACCCCCCAGGGACAAGAGATAGGCAATTCCAAAGGTCTGGACCAACCTATGTATGGAGCCTTGCTCTGAGGTACGTTCCATGGCTGTTTCTACCTGCTGACTCTCCTTCTGCTGCCTTGTGATGGTAGTTGCTGTTGCCCTGCCACAATTATGAATTGGAAGGGACTTGGTGGGTGACAGCTGCTCCTGCAGGTCTGGGATTCTGTCCTTTTCCCTCCAGCTCCATTGTAATCTGTTCCTCCAAAGGCAGCCCTGTTTGTCCTCACTAACAACTGGGATGAAGATTTCATGCTGACCTGGTCTGCAGGTTCTTGCTTGAAAGTCAGAGGGAAAGTTTATCCTTTTTGGACTGAAAGCTGAGATAAGAAGGCTCAGGCAGAGAGAGAAATTGGGTGTGCAGCCTGGTCCAGAGTCTAGAACCATGTTGGAAATATCAAACATGTGGGTCCTGGTCACCACAGGAGGTGGAAAAAAAACACAATCAGACTGATCAGCTAAGTCAGTAGGGTAAGAATTTACTTTTGCATGCAGAAGGGTACCTGGCAATTAAAACTGCAAGCACACTGAGAAGGTCGTCTGCTGGTCTCTTTTTCCATGATGCAAGTAGTACTTGCCTGCTGCCCACTGGTCAGGGTGATCACACAATCTTGGGCATGGACAGATACCGAGGAAGGGAAGGCTGAAGGAAGTGCAGAAGTAGAAAGACAGCCATTGTAGGGAAAGGGCCATCAGGAAGTCAGGGGTTAACAAGGAGGTTCTCTAGTTTGAAAGAAAAGAACTTTAGACTTGTCCTTACTCAATATTCAGGACTGGAGGGTGGTGGCTGAGGGTGCACTTTGGCAAACACCTCTTCCTAGTATGGTAGAGGTCTGGCTTTGCCAATAGAAATCACAGCTGTCTGGAGAGGTCAAGAAAGAACTGTGTCACAGGGGACTTGGGTGACCTAGAAAGCACCTGGGTTGGCCCACACCTCACAGCCAAGGGTTCAAGTCCCTGAAGTTGATGCTGAGTGGGCAGGAGGTGGGTGGAAATCAATGGAGCAGATGAGAGGAATGGCTCTGGCACTGTGTCATGGCTTCCTTCCTTGGCAGGGCTGGGTACTGTCCCATGGCTGCCCACTCCCACATGGTGCACTGCAGGGCTGGAATCTTCTCTCGATCCATCTCAACATAATTGTCCTCTTCAGAGGAAACAGATGACCTGGATTTCTAAGGAGAGAAAGACTGAGTCACTAACCAGTGAGGGAGGGGAGAAACAAGGCAGTCCCAGCTGAAAGGGACAGAGGTGCCCTGACTACCTCAGGAGCCCTCTTCTTCTGAGTATGGGATTCAGGCTGAACTCCAGCACACTGTCCCCATCTTGAGGTGACAGGCCCTTTGAGTCAACTGAGTTCCCTGCTAAAGCAACCCAGGCTATTTCCCGGGTGTCTGAATGAACCCTACCTCCGTATGTACCCCTATCATCCACCGGGAGGAAGTCAGGGTGTAGGAACTGTCTGTACTCCCCAGTTGTGGAAATGAGCCCAAGCCTGTCTCTCCACCACTCATCCTCAGGGAGGAGACAAGGAGTGTGAGCCACAGGCTTTATGTGGATCCCCTGGAGAGTCCTCAACTGTGCAACACAGAGCTCCATCCTCGTGTTGAGACTGACTGTACTCTTCTCTAGGCCCTTGTATCTGAAAACCTGCCCCACAGTGAGTGCTCCTCAGACCAGAGATGCAGAAAACTTGGGCTCCAACTGTCCGTGACTCCAAAACCCTAAGTTAGTTGGGCTTCTGCAGTCATGGCAGGCTTTGCAGAGAGGTACCCTGTGCCCCCAGGGGGGCACCAGCTAATGCAGGGTGAAGTCCCTATGGCTGTGTTTCAGGGAGTGAGGTGGAGGGTTGATTTCCCTGAAGTGCTGAAATACCTGACTGGAATTTCATCCTGAGCACAGGGCCCCATCATTAGCTGTGGGTAAGGCATGCTTCCCAGGGAAATCACAAAGACTCCTGACTGTGGTGCAGGTGGCAGAACCACTGACCTCACAGGGTGGTACATGGAAGCAGGGAGGAACAGGGTGCAGTCCACAGTATGTGGTGAGCACAGGCAGAGCATGGGGGTCCTCCCTGAAATCTTGGCTCACAGGGCACAGCTACCCACACCTGGTCACAGAATACAAGCCCACCTGTGTCACTGCATGGGACTGCAGGAGAACACTAGGGAGTTCTTGGAGGAATCCAGGCTGCTTCAGTGTGACCACCCGCTCCAGTCACAGGTAGGACTGTACAGAGACCTGATAAAGAACTGCCACACAAACCCTAGAGACAATGCCCACAGACAGTCTACTGCCTTTCTCTCTTTACAGCAGCAGGCAAGAAGCAGATGTGGGAACTTAGCTACATACATGTGTCAACATGTGTAGGTCACTACACCTCACTGAACCAGGCTATCCATGTTTTGAACTTTAGACACTGCTGCTGCAGAGGCACACTGAGAGTCTTGTGAATGGGCAGTGCTAGTATCACTGTATTCCCTGACTGCATATTGTCCTTGTGATAGCAGAGCCCGGGGGCAGCAACCTAACATTAACCCTAACACTAACCCTCCTCTCTGTGGCACCAGCAGCCCAGTCCCTGAGAAGAGCCATGATAGTGCTGATTGTGTGGCTCTGGATTTCTAGCTAAGCTCCCACAGCACCCTCCATAAGGTGCCTGGGGGGAAAGACTTCAGGGAAATCAGTCCTCCACCTCATTCCCTGCAACACACCTTGGCAACTTCACTCTGCTTTAGCTGGTGTCCCCTTTGGGGAACAGGGTTCCTCTCTCTGCACAGCCTTTCATGACTGCAGAAGCCCAACTAGCTCAGGGTTATGGAGTCAGGGACAGTTGGAGCCCAAGGCTTCTGCATCTTGGTCTGAGGAGCACTCACTGAGAGGTGGGTTTTTAGACAAAAGGGCCTAGAGAAGAGTCCAGCCAGTCTCAGCAGGAGGATGGAGCTGTGTCTTGCAGAGGTGAGGGCTCTCCAGGGGACCCACATAAAGCCTGTGGTCCACACTCCTTGTCTCCTCCCTGAGGATGAGTGGTAGAGAGACAGGCTTGGGCTCAGTTCCACAGCTGGGGAGTACAGACAGGTCCTATGCCCCGAAACGACCCCCCGGTGAATGATAGGTGTATACATGGGGGTAGGGTTCATCCAAAATAGCCTGGGTTGTTGGAGCAGGGAACTCAGGTGACTCAAAGGGCCTGTCACCTCCAAGATGGAGACAGTGTGCTGGAGGTCAGTCTGAATCCTATGATCAGAAGAAGAGGGCTCCTGAGGTAGTCAGGGCACCTCTGTCCCTTTCAGCTAGAACTGCCTTGTTTCTCCCCTCCCTCACTGGTTAGTGACTCAGTCTTTCTCTTCTTAGAAATCCAGGTCATCTGTTTCCTCTGAAGAGGACAATTATGTTGAGATGGACTGAGAAAAGACCCAGACCCTACAATGCACCATGTGGGAATGGGCAGCCATGGGACAGTACCCAGCCCTGCCAAGGACAGCAAGCTGTGATAGTCCCAGAGCCATTCCTCCCACCTGCTCCACTGTTTGCCACCCACCTCCTGTCCACTCAGCATCAACTTCAGGGATTTGAACCCTTGGCTGTGATGTGATGGTTGACCCAGGTACTTTCTAGGTCACTCAAGTCCCCTGTGACACAGTTCTTTCTTGACCTCTCCAGACAGCTGTGATTTCTATCGGCAAAGCCAGACCTCTACCATACTAGGGAGAGGTGTTTGCCAAAGTGCACCCTCCAGTCCCGAATATTGAGTAAGGACAAGTCTAAAGTTCTTTTCGTCCAAACAAGAGAATCTCCCTGTTAACCCCTCACTTCCTGATGGCCCTTTCCCTACAATGGCTGTCCTTCTACTTCTGCACTTCCTTCAGCCTTCCCTTCCTCGGTATCTGTCCATGCCCAAGATTGTGTGATCACCCTGACCAGTGGGCAGCAGGCAAGTACTACTTGCATCATGGAAAAAGAGACCAGCAGACTGACCTTCTCAGTGTGCTTGCAGTTTTAATTGCCAGGTACCCTTCTGCATGCAAAAGTAAATTCTTACCCTACTGACTTAGCTGATCAGTCTGTGTTTTTTTTCCACCTCCTGTGGTGACCAGGACCCACATGTTTGATATTTCCAACATGGTTCTAGACTCTGGACCAGGCTGCACACCCAATTTCTCTCTCTGCCTGAGCCTTCTTATCTCAGCTTTCAGTCCAAAAAGGATAAACTTTCCCTCTGACTTTCAAGCAAGAACCTGCAGACCAGGTCAGCATGAAATCTTCATCCCAGTTGTTAGTGAGGACAAACAGGGCTGCCTTTGGAGGAACAGATTACAATGGAGCTGGAGGGAAAAGGACAGAATCCCAGACCTGCAGGAGCAGCTGTCACCCACCAAGTCCCTTCCAATTCATAATTGTGGCAGGGCAACAGCAACTACCATCACAAGGCAGCAGAAGGAGAGTCAGCAGGTAGAAACAGCCATGGAACGTACCTCAGAGCAAGGCTCCATACATAGCTTGGTCCAGACCTTTGAATTGCCTATCTCTTGTCCCTGGGGGTGTGTTCTTTTCCCAGTCTTTGAGTCCCCAACCCACCTATAGCACCAAAGTGCCAGTATTGTGGGTTGTGGGAGAGAGCAAGTGGATGGAACTGATGCAGGGCTGGGGACCAGGGACAGCAGAGCCAGTTGGGCAGGCAGTGCAGCAGAGGTCTTCTGGTGCACTGTGAGACAGGTGAGGCCACACAGCAGAAGCAGGCACACCAGTCACAGGGCTGGTGGAAGCTGAGCATGGTGCAGGGTGGAGCAGAGGGAAGGAGTGACAAGTACAGGGAGACATGTGTGTGGCACTGTGACCAGAGATCAGGCTCAGCTGTGGTCAAGGATTGGGTTTACCCCAGGGTGTGTACCATTGCCTCTCAGCTCCTCTCACCTCCGTTGAACCCAGCATCCCAGGTGCCATGCTGGACTAGATCCACTTCTGCTTGCAAGGTCATCCAAGTTCAGGTTTCATCTGAGGCTCTTCCTCTCAACTTATGAGGGAATCTTCTTTTTTCTCATTGAGTTCTTGACCAGCATGCTGCAGATGTGTCCAGATACTGATGCCCTCTATGCCCAAATTATGGCCCTCGTCCCAAGGTGCCATGAATATTCGCCCAATTCCAGCCTGTCAGAAGGGGAAGGAAACTGGTCTCAGGTTCTGAATGAAATCCAGGGAGTTGTGTTTTCCTGGTCACATATCACATTGGCTAGGAGCATGCAGGGAATTGTAGACCATTATAAATGCTACCCAGAAAGTCCTGCCGACCTTATGAGAAAGACTGAAAGTGGCATCCACACTCACTGGTTTCCATTGTGTGCGAGGCTGAGTGGTGATGGTGCCATATGTGGCTCACACATGCTCACAAGTTTGTCACCTCAGAGTCCTCTCCCAGATGATACCAGGAAGGCCAGTGTGCCATGCCAGGCTGAAGTCACTCTAACAGGAGTCAGATACTCTTCTTAGCTGGGAGCAAGTTTAAGTCTCCTATTTCAGAGTCTGTTTCTCTGATCCATTAAATGGAAGTGCACCAGTGTCTGCCGGCTCAGGCCTCATGTCAGAGCAGAATGGAGTCTTCTCACATCTCCAGATATGGTGATACTGGGGCGAAATCACAACTCCACCCACAGCAGGGACAGTTAGCTCCTCATGGCAGGCTGATATCCCCTCTGTCCCTGCTTCCCACTCTTCTGCTCTCTCAGAGTCGATGGCCAGGCTTGTGGTCAGGGCTGCTCCAGGACTTCCTGGACTTCCTCTCCAGCCCCAGGGATGTGGTGGTGCTACAGGGAGGAGAGAATTGTGGCACCCAGAGACATAGAGAGCTGCCTTCCCAGCCACCACTGGCCTGTGCCCATGTTCAGCCCAGTGGAGGTCCCCATCCATCCTCCAGTTCTCCAAGTTCTCACAGAGAAGGAAGTAGGTAGGTATTGGCAGCAGGAGTTCTGGGCAGCCCAGAGTTCTCAAGGGCCTGAAAGTCTCCACCTGGGAGGGAAGCAGGGACAGTGTGCAGTGGGCCTGTCTTGGCCTTAGACCCTTCCCTCTTTCTCCCCCAAGCATTTTCCTGGATTCTGTCCTCAAGCCGTTCAGCTCTGCCGTCCAGGACCCCCATCCTGGTACTGGGCAGGTCATATTTTTATTCACATTGCACATCAGTGCAAGGCCTCTCACCTTGGTGCTATATGTTGTGTAACCAGCACAGGTGACAACACATAACCTGGGTCACCTTCACATTACACAGACACATGCACATGGTGACCCTGCAGCTGCCAAGAGCAGAGTCCACTTCTTGACTGAGAATATGGGTCTCTTTCCCACTTAGGATGGGCTAGATTAGTGCATCATGATATAAACATCTGAAAGTCACTGGGGCACCCCTATGGCCAGCTGAGCCAACTCGTTCCTCAAAGATATCTCTACGGTAAAGCTAGGACCCTGCCTCAACCACAAGCTGGTACAGACAGTGGCACCTCAGTCCCTGCAGCAGGCATGGTGAAGGGCTTGTCTGTGCTCCTCCCCTCTATGAGGCTCTCACCATACTCCCCACCTCTGTGAGTCATTGATTATGCTCATCCCCTCTGTGAGGCTTTATCCACCCTCCCCTGCCTCTGTGTCGTGGCCATGCTCCTCCCCCATAGGAGTCATTCCCCATTCTTTTCTACCATGAGGCCTACTTGTGTTGCTCCTGTTTATGAAACATTCACCACCCTGCTCTACTCTATGAGCCATTCATAACCTACCACCTCTCTATGAGACATTCGTCCTGCCCATTGACTCTATGAAGCATTCACCATGTTCCTCCCCTCTGGGTTTAATTGAACTGCCCTCTATCTGCCCATTCTGAGGTGGCAATGCTATAAAGCAGGCATTGCCCTACCTCATGCTGCACAGAGAGGAGCATGCAAGACAGTGGCTCTCAGGGCTTACCTCTCCAGGAGGAAGAGATCAGGAGCCTCACCAAGAAGCTGCCCACCTCTGCTTACCCAACACTTGAGCCTGGAACCTCATTTGGACATGTGCTGGTGACAGCTGTTGAGTGGTTTGATCAATCCTGCAATTAATGAAAGTTCAAAGCCCATTGGTGGGAGCAGGTTTGCTGTCCTTGTGTGGCATAACACAGCCTCAAGTGGGGAAGCAGTCACAGCATCTCCCCAACATCTGGGCCCTGTGAGCCAGGCTCAGCACCTTTGGCCTCTGCATCCCTTTCTGGAAGAATCTGCACCAACACTGACCCCAGAAGCCTCCTCAGGCTTCCAGAGAACAAGTGAACTGATCTCTGCTGACTTTTAGCTGAGTTTTGCATCCAGATTCTCCCCACCTGCTACCAGATTCTGAGTGGTGCACTGCTGTGTGCATCCTTCCAACTCTGTGAAGATGTGCAGACAGGTGGGCTGAAGTCCACTGGATGTCGCAGGGATGGCGGGAGGGTTGAACAGCCTCTGGCTAGGTGGTAGAGGGCAGCTTGTGAGACGCGGAGTAGGTGGGGTCTAGGGTGATACACATGGTGTTTTGCTGGTGGCACTTGCACTTCCGGTACAGGGACATGCTGCCTGGGCCTCCTCAGGGGGACCTTCTTTTCTCGCAAGGTGGGTCCTAGGACTGGTCCCAAAATGAGCACCCAGGGATCATCAAGAGTGGAGCAGGGCGATGGGTCGGAGCGGAGGGGGATGCGGCCCTGATGAAGGCCTCTGAGCCTCTGAAGACGGAAACAACAGGTGATAGCCAGTGAGCCAGTTCAGGACTGGTCCTGCAGGTGTACAGTCAGCTAGCAAGTGGAAATGGCATTGCCACAGTCTTGCTCTCTGGGCCTGGGACAGGACACTCTGTCCTCCCCTGTAGCAGTGAAGGTGTGAGCTAACTTTGGGTCTATCTTGTTCTGAGGAGGGCGGACGGTGTTACATTGACAGCTAGGAGTTCTTGCAATGGCAGGAATCCCTCCGCCCAGGCCCCACCCCAGAGATGTCAGAGAGCTGTCCACGGCCCAACATGGGCCTGGCCAGACAGAAGAGGAACTGCTAGGGAGCAAGTTTCCTGACTGAGCAGCATCTGCACTTGGTGGCAGCTTTGGAATCATGGGCTGTGTGCCTTTCTCCAAGACCTTTGAGAACATTGGAGAGGACATCCGAAGAAAACACAGCATGGGCGCCACCCAGCATCTGGCTGAGGACGTCAGCAGGGTTGACTAGGAGGGACTGGTACCTGTGTATGCAGTCTCTTCCCTAGGTATTGAAGCTAGAAAACCCAGGCCATGTGCTCATGTTTGGGCTGTTTCTTTGAATTTTGATATCAAAATTCTCCAATTTTTTGAGTGTGTCTTCATTGCTTAGCTGTTCTAGGGGCATTAGTAGGCCTCCTACCGGTTCCACAGTGTAAGATGTGTTCACCCTTGACCAGTTCAATTCAAAAAAGACACCTTACTGACCTAGAGATCTCCTTAGCATTCATTCTTGGGAGGTTCCTGTTTTTATGGATATTGACTTCCTCTGGATGGAAGGGCACCCTACCAGAGTAAGTTGTGAGTTTTCAAGCTCAAGCTTCCCATAACCCACCAAACGACCTTGCATGATCCACTACTTTCAGTTGTCAAGAGCTGCCATTCCTCATCACTGGTGGAGCACTGGGCCATTTTCAGATTGGACAAAGTATCAGTGAGCCTGGGCCTGCTGGAGAGAGGTGGGAGGGCCCCTTGTTTGAGTCTGGTATCCAAGATAGGTATGCCTCATGCCCTCCCACTACCTATAGGTTCTTCTGGATCCACTGGACCTGCAGAGACCAGATGCCAGGTGGGGGTGTTATGGTGCCCAGTGCACCTGGTGCAGTTACCCCTAGTTGATGAATCTTCCAGACCCTGGCAGGAGGTGCTGCCTAGTGAGCTTCAGCAGGGTCCAAGGCCCTGGAAGGTGTGGAATCACACATAGCCCACATGACCACTTGCAGCAACAGAAAAGAGCTCCTCTTCCAGTGGATGAAAAAGTTGTGGTCAGGTTGCCAAGAACATAGTCCTGAGGCCCAGCACAGCTGAACTTGATATTTCTTGAAACTTCCTCTGTGTTGGCCTGGACCTGAAGTTTCTCCACTCACCCAAGTGTAGTGAAATCAGAGTGTTGTTGGTCCTCCTGTCTGTGACATCAAGAGTTACCCAGTGAGCAGTCAGGATGTCAGAGAGTCCCTAAGTGGGACCCTTGGAACCCAAGACCCAAAGGACTCATGGGAGAAAAAGCAAGTGCAGCTCCCTACTGGGGCCTGGAATCTCCAGGCCTTTGAATCCAAATTTGCTGGATGCAAGTCTTTTCCACTTTGAATTTTGTAGCTGTCAAGGGTTTGCCTCATCTCACAGGAGCATTGTTAGCACGCTTAGGCCTTTCATGGAGAAGAATCAAAACCAGGGCAGGAGGTATTTGTGCAGGAGGAAATATTGGGGTGTTCAAGTGTAGTGACTTTCTGGAAGCTAAACTCAGTGTCATGGATCCTGATCAGAATTGCTGAAATCAGTACCATCTGGAGGACTGATAATTTGATTAATTTTCTTTTCTTTCCTTTTTTTTTTTTTTTTTTTTTTGGATACTGAACACAGGGATGCTTAAAATTTGAGTCATATCCCCAATCTTATTTTTTACTTTTACTTAGATACAGGTTCTGGCTAATTAGCTGAGGTGGCTTCAAACTGGCCATCCTCCTGCCTCAGCCTCCATTACAGGCATGGTAGCTTGGCCTATCATTTTGGTAAGATATCAACTGGTTAAGTATTTTTCTTAGAGAATGGCCAGGAGGAAGGAAAGTGGGTCATAAATGAATCTTTTTTTATTGCAAAATGCTGGAGTGTTGAGGTTTAAATTAATCCAACATTCTTCTTAAATAATAATGACCTGAGATGGTCCCTGCCTTTCCTCCTGGCCCATGCTCCCATGGATCAATAAAGGTTATCTATGGTCAGAGTTAAGCCACAACCCTTTCCTTTTTTACAAAGACAGGGCTAAAATTTCTATAATGACACTTCCCAGGACTGTGGGTCTTGACTAAAAAATAAAGCTTTTGTCAGTAGTGCTTTCAAATATGAAACTACAGAATTTGGATGCAAGTGATTTGTTTTGTCTAGTGTTGGTGAGTATAGATGAAAATAATGTGCCATGTACTTTAAGAGACCTGAAAAAAGGAATTTTGAATGTTTCCACCACAAAGAAATGCTTAGTATCTTTTGAAGTGTGCACAATATTTTATAATGAAGTATCACATAATATCTGATCAATATGCATCAAATTTTTGTGTAAATAAAATTTTTAATTTAATCTAATTAATTTTGATCTAAAGTTTTTATAATTCCATATAATACTTATTCAGTTATGTTGCAGATATTCAACTGACATAACCTAAGTGTTCAATAAAGAACTAACCTGATTTATTTTTAATTCTCATAATACTGTGAAGTAATTATAGATTTTTCAATTTTATATAAGGAAATGAAGCTAAGTATATATTTTCCTAAGCTGTGCTGAATAAATCAATTACTTACAAAAAACCATGTTATTAAACTACTGAGAAGATACACATCTAGTTCTCCAATAATGTATATACTCATATGCTTGATATACTGAGGGTGAACTAGAAACAGGACAAAGGTACTCAGTTTACAAAGCTTCACTTTTTATGTTTTGGAGAAATATATTACTCTGTTAACCATAACCCAAGTGTGTTTTTTGAAAACAACTGCTTTTAAAAATTTCAAATAATACATATGATAGGCATAAGATGTACCAAATTTTCTTCATTAATATTCATGTAGTCTTATCCTCTAAAAAAATCAGTCCTCATTTCCTCTGCTATTTTGAGTGAAGATTAATTGATGTATTAGTGGTATTGTCCCATGGCCTTATAATATAACCTCTTTCCCAATGCATGCTATTTCAGCCTCCATAATAAATTTGAAAATTTAATAATTTATTTTTTCTTCACTTAACCATTAAATGTGCTTTCTTCCATTAATTTTATTTTTCATCTCGCTTTTCCTACTTTTTTCTCATTCACCTTTATCTTTTTATCTACTCTTCTCAATCTCCCCCTCTTCTTTTGCTTTTACAAGCCCTCTTATTTTTTCCTGCCTCCTGGCACACACACACTCTGGTTCCTCCTCCTGTGAGGAGCACTTGGTGAAAAGACTTATACACCAAAATTATCCAGCCAACATTGTTGAACATTGTTGAAATTGAATGATAAATACTGCTACTTTTCTTTGTTATACTTTAATATTCTCAAAATTACCTTAAAATGTTCAAAAGGATTTTTTAGCTTTTTCCATCATGAAAAAAAAACCCTTATCTAAATCCCAAATTATTTACTTTAGAACACATATGACATATTTAGCAATAATTAGAACATTAAAATGCCTTTGTAATTTCTCTATATTACTATTATAATCACTATTACAACTAGGAATAACTAAAATAATACATATAATGTGTATAACCCAGTACCTGTTATTACAAAATGATTACATTGCAGAATTATTATATAATAGTCCTATTAATTTAAATGAAGAAGATATGTTTCTCCTTAATATAATTGTATTTCCTCATATTTTAGGATCCAATTTCAGGGGAGAAAGAATATGCGTGATTAAGTACAGTAAGAGAAAGCAAGTCAAACAATCTTTACACCTGCTTCATAAAAACCATGGCAATGTGATGCATTATGATAACTTTGCTTTTTTCTTGGGTAGTAAATGTATAGATAAGATATTAACAGTCCCCAGCAATCATTAGAAAAAATCAAAGTGATTAAAGTTGTGAAAAGAATTAATTGATGATATATACAAAATTCCACAGATATAAATGGTGTTATTTTTATTTTAACCCTTATAAATGGTCAGAATAGCCACTGTTTCCATTTACTTCTTGATTTGTTCTTATGATGTGAGACCTTTGAAAATACTTTGAAGTCTATAAAAACCCTGTTAATCTGATATAACGTTCTCATGTTCATATATGTATACACCACTTGTGAAACTTCACATCATATACAACCACAAAAATGGAATCTTAATTAAAGTAAGTTTTACTGTCATGTATATCTAAAAAGAACAAAGAAAAATATAATATAAAATAATCCTGGAAATATGAATGTAAATTAGGAAGTTAATGGTAAGGATATAATATACACATAGGTTTGTATGTGTAATTATGTATGTATGTATATACATAAAATATATGTATATATGTATATGCATATATGTGTGTGTATATATATGTGTTTGTGTGTGTGTGTGTGTGTAAAGCTTTTCCTTGTCAATTTGAGGGTGTGATTCAATTTTTTATTAAAGATTTTCAGTTAAGACAAAGATTTTCTCAAAGCCCAAAACACACTAATTCACATAAATATATATTGTTCTGTGTATAGCTATGGAATTAGAAATAATTCTTTAAAAGAGCCAAAAGCACAAACCCTACATGCAAAAAAAGATATTTGACTTTGTTTAAATATAAATATTTAAGAAAATTACATATTCAAGAAAATTACAAATTGAAAATGCATTGAAACACCAAAAATAAATTTGAAAGTCAGGTACTGACTTTTAATGACATGGTTTTATTATGTATCTTTTCTCTTATTTCACATAGATATGTGAACTAGTGTGCCAGGGCTGTATAACAATGTTCTGGATTACAAAACAGAAATTTATTTTTTATTTTTCTTGATGTTGGAAAGCCTAGAACAAGGGATTGACAAATTTGTTTTTTTCTCCTAAGCTTACAGGCCTTATACCTGGTTCTCACATGGTTCCTCCTCTGTACTGGTCCATCCCAAGTGTCTTTGTGTCCTAAACTTCTCTTTGAAGGACATCAGTCAGATAAAAACAGAACATTCCTATGAGACCCATTTTTACATAATTCTGCTCTTAAAGCTTCTATCTTCAGATGTGATGTATTCTGAGATACAGATATTCAGGGATTCAACTTATGAATATGGAGTGTGAGGGAATGGAAACAATTCTGTCCAAGACAGTGATATCTAATCAATTAAAAATAAGAATATATTTTATTTTAAAGTTTAAGATAAACCATTTTAAAAAATTAAATATTGAAAAGTGGGAGAATAGAGTACACAGGATCTAAAACAGTGTATCATTTTCAGTCCACTTAAATTCATTGAAAATTTGAAATCCAGTTCTATAGTATTATTACTGGGTATGGAGATACTTCAAATTTTCTAGCTTGGATAATTTTTAGCATGGATGTTTCAGAACCAAATATCCAGTTACTATAGATACATAGGCTGGCATTCATCTTTCTATTTCTTTCTACTGTCAGGGTACAATTATGTCTTTTAAATTTTGGTGCATATTTAAATTTACATGCTGTATTTTATTTAATATATCTATGTACTTTCAGTAAGGATATATATATATATATATATATATATATATATATATATATATATATAATTGCCTACTCTTCATGTGAGCTTATATCTCAGTTCTTTTTCTAGTATAATATTTTGTTTAGGTTTCATGACCAACTTGAATAGTAATAGAGGAGGAAGGAAGCAGTTACCTGGTATCATAATTAGCTTTTTAAATTTTTCTGGTTACTTTCCAAATACTATTAAACACCAAATTTGCCTTTGGATCAAAGAAACTATTGAGAGAAATAACATACCAACATCTTTATTATAAACATAGCAAGTTTTATCTCAAACTTCTAATATGGTCTTGAATTCCAAGATAAAGACAAATATTTTTAAAAGTCTCAGTACAAAGAACCTATTATGTATACGGTAAATGGAAAATAAGTGAAAATGAAACAAAATTTTTAAAAATATATCAGTACATAAAAATATTTTGTGTCAACTTGTGACAGTCCTTTTACCTTTAACGAAAGGAATGGAAAGATGTATGTCCAATGGAAAGAGGCTACTTATCAATAGTTTCTATGTTAAGAATACCAGGTTGTTGAATATCTTTATTTAAATAATCTATGAGAAACTTTAGTCACAGTACAAGAAACCAGGTTAAGTGATCCAGGGGATACAGAGAGGATAAAAGACACTTAAATAATAAGTAGGTTTCAGATTCCCAAACCTTCCTACAGTTGTCCTTAATTTAGAAGACACCTTTATTTAAATTGTCAGATGGCACAGAATTAAAAAAACTACTTTAAAAATAGTAATATGTATGTAATTACCCATATTAAAATAAGTAGAACCAATAAAATTTTTATAATTTGAGGTATAATTCCAGGAAATGTCTATATTCTGATGATGGTGATTTGTTTTTTTCAAATGAAAATTAGAATTGGTCTGAAACTTGTTCAAGACATTCATATGTCACAGTTTTTTATTTTAAATTATTACTATGGAACATTTTGGTATATTTTTACTTTTGACTTAATATAAAAATATAAATTATTCATACCATCAGGAGATGTATAATAATCTCATAGTATTCTGTAAGTTGAATGTCATTTAAGGTAAATGATAAGGAACTGTTCCCTGGAGTTTCACATTACATCAGCTAAATGACTGCCTAGTTCCGATCTAAGATGAAGACCTTCCAGGATTCCACTCTGCTCTCCATGATTAGTTTTGTATTATTTTGAACATGGTATAACTTACTCAGATAGTAATAACATATGAATAATATGAAACAATGAATATATCTACATGGGGTGGATTCCATATGTTCATGGAGAAACATTAGTCACAATAGAAGTAACCAGGTTAAGTAGAGCCAGTAAGGTGAATAAAATTACTTTACTATAAAGGCAGAGAGTATATCAAGTGGTAGAAGTGATAATGCTACTGGCATCAGGAATATATTATGGACTAGATATTTGAGGAGTGGAAAACAGAATTACACAGACAGAACAATTGCATGTAGGAATTTTGTGGTTTTTTTCTAAACAATATTCTTTTATTTTTAACCAAGTTACAACACCAATGAAAATAAAAAAGTAAATTAATAGCACTATTGAACATTTTATTTCTTTTGCCAAGATGGGTCTAAGCACATGTACCGATGTATTAATCCTTTCACATTTTCAGTAAGCCAACATGAGAGATGTTATTGACATTCTTATTTCTCAGGTGAGGATGCTAAAACACAAGGTGGTTTTCACATTTGTCCAAGGTCATAAAGCCTCTAGAGATAACCAGGGTTCAGCACATTAAGGATGCTCTAGCACTGAACAATGTTCTACCCAACATTTCCAAAACATGTGTGTGCATACACTCACCCATGATAAGACATCTGTAAGGGAATCACATCTGGCATAATGTTACATATGATGCATAAGAGATATTCAAGGTTAAATCTCTTGGGATATTACATAGGAGGTGTTCAATCATTAAAAGCTATTATTCTTATTTTAAAAGGTTCCAGTTAAATTTTAAGATGGTTGAATTTAATTGCTAAATAATATTATTGGGTATAATTTATAAACAATAAAATTTAAATAATTACACAAATAAGAGCAAAGTGTAATGTATGGTGTGAATAATTAAAATTGGTGAGTTTCAGATATTGCATATATCTTAATATTTCATGAAAAAGATTAGGTTCTTTTGTCAAAAAGTAAAATTGGAAGTATAATAAAAGTTTTGTCCTCCTTGACTTATTTTTTATAAAAGAATACCTTTTTATACCTTTATTTTATTTATGTATTTTTATGTGGTGCTGAGGATCAAACCCAGTGCCTCACATGTGCTAGGCAAGCTCTCAACTGCTAAACTACAACCCCACCCTGGTCATCCTCAATTTAAACACAATATGTCACTTTTAAATTTTTACTAAATTTGTAATAATTTTCCAACTAAATAGATAACATTTCTGTTCTTATCTCACTTGGGTACCCTCTGCTCTTTGGTTTACTAACCAGAGTTAAAACTGCTATTGTATACATTTTTATATATTCCATGCTTGTCCTCAGAAAGTTGTGCTTACTCTCTAAAATATAATAAAATTGATCTTATTTGTCCTTGAGGATACACACACACACACAGAGACAAACACACACACACACACACACACACACACACACACACTATTATATGTATATATGTATTTATGTGAAAAAGAGTGAAACTAAGAATTCAAGAACATAAGAACAATGGGAAGGGACCAGAAAGAAAGGAGAAGTTTTCTTTGAAACTTCTCTTCAAATCTTAATTAGCTTCATTCTGAAAGAGTGTTAGTGGAGATAAGGCATTGCATATGATTCTAGTGGACTTTCCTTTATGTGCTCCTGAAACTTCTTACACATTCCCATTGTCCACCTAATACCCATTTTGGGGGATGAGTGGGGTGTGTGCAGAAAATTGAACCCAGGGATGCTTAACCTCTGTGTCAGATCCTCAGTCATGTTTATATTTTATTTTGACACAGGGTCTCCCTATGTTGCTGAGGGTCTTGCTAAGTTGCTGAGGATGGTTTTTAACTTGCAGTCCTCCTGTCTCAGCCTCAGAGCCATTGGGATTACATGCCCATCTTTTATATATTTATAAGGATAATTGAGGATAACTCAGTTTTCTTAGATGGTACTTTAAAAGGCTGAATTAATCATATTTGAAGATTTTGCTTAAGGCAAGGAAGCTTAAAACTGGAAGAAATAAAACATGTAACTTTAAGGTAAAGTGAGCAATTTTTTTTCTTATGCAAATGACTGCATATAATCCAATCTCCAAACTGTTACTTGGTTTTCTGTATTTCTCTTTGTTTTGTCCTCACCCATATTTTTATGCCATCCTCACGTTGGATCTGGCAAACACTCAGAGGAAAAGAAAAAGCATTTTTGCTGTCTTGTAAAGAGAAAGGAAAAGGTTCAAAAGTCTCCAGCCATTTATCTTTCATGTTTCACTGGCTAGAGCTTTAAAGAGGGACAACTAAGTTTGATTAAGATCAATAAGAACCATTTTCTGGAACATGATACAAATATATTCTACTCTGAAGAGCTACTATTCAGAGTAGAAAATATAACTATGTAAATACTCAACACATTTCTTATTTATGTGTTAAGAAAGCACATATTGTGAATAATAAAGATCTCTCAGTTGGGAGCAGGTAAAAGTTTATTTTAGTCTACACTAATTTTTTCAATTTGCATCCACTCATGTTGGATTCCAGAAGACAGGGCCTACTGATCAACACTCAACATAGAGTTTGGAATATTGAAGAATTAAAACAGATGACTTATAACCAGTATGTCATTATAATGAAATTTTTCATGGAGTTTACTATAGAATAATGGATTTTTCTCTTTTGTTTCTTTTCCAATCTCTTTTTCTTTCTCTACAAATACATAAACCATAATCATAAATAAATAGCCATAAGATATACTATAAAACAAAGAAGTTTTGGATGCACTGTTTGAGGTGGTGAGAACCAAGTTAATTTGACTAAAATTTCTTAACTACGAGTGTCTCATTATTTGTTGAGAAACTGCAGAAATGCACATAATTAGAAAGGTTTCTTTAATTGTGAAGCTTAGAAAAGAAAATGCATAATGATGACAGAGATTGTTTACTCTGTATGTATCACAGGCAATATATAATATGATTCACAAAAATCTAAATTATGCTCAACAAAATGAAAAGTATAGCTGCTCTTTCAGATAATAAAATCCTTTCCCTTTTTCTCTTCCTCAGAGTAAATGGAAATGTTGTGAACTGAATAACTCAGTGAGTGAAAGAAACTTTTGCTACTAATTGCATGTAAATGCTTTTCTGTTTCATTTGGAATATCTATTGATCAGGTGGAATATATAAAAACCTCTACATACAGAGTAAACCATACTCTTTAATCTAAATATTCATTAATTTCTAAAATAAAACAGAGGTAGGTATACCTCAAACGCTCATAGAAAAGCTGAGTCATCTGGACTTTAATTATATGAAACTCTAAGAAATTGGATTGTATAGAAGTTATATACATAAAAAGATATGAGGTGTGTGCATATTGAAGTGAATTAAAATATGTAAGTTAAGTTATTCTATTGCCAATATCCTGTCACACACAGTTGAGTCCATGAAACCTTCTCAGAAGAAAATATTATCCTAGGCAAGCAACAACAACAAAAAAGTCATCCCTATCTCCCTTTCTTTTTTTTTATATGTGACAATTTACAAAACATAATTTGAGGTATATTACTCTGTTTTTCTCCACTATTAGATGAGGTCCCTGACAACTCACTTTTAACATGTATCTTTGCTGTCATATTACTGTTGGCACAATGTGGGAAACCATTCTTATTGAGCAGAATCAGATTAGGTTGAGCCATGGAACCCAGAGCTCTGGTTTCTAGGAACTCTCAGAAGCATGTGGCACTGCATAGGAGTGGTTCCCTGTCTTTTTCTGGAATTTTTCCCTTAAGAGAATGGCTCCCCTAACTCCACCCTATCCAGTCCATCACAGAAGAAACTCCTCCCAGTTCTAGACCCCTTTACCTGTATATTATAAATGAAAGAGAACTGGGTGAGTTATTGTGGTAAGAGGGAAAAGCTGATATATCCAGCCTGCAATGCCCCCTCTCCTTTAAAAAGAATATTGGCTCTCGTGTGTTTATTGAGTAGATAAGTTTTTGGTAATTGAGTGATACACAACCAACATCATCCTCCGACAGTTAACCCTTTTTTCATCCACATGGGATGTAGCAGAGAAGTCCCCCACAGCACAATATAATAGGGAAAGAAGGAAGATCCAGATTTGATAAAGAATGGTGTGGTTTTTAAAACTAATATTACCATAATGACACTAAATGGAAAGTAGTTTCATAAAGGAACAATTTAGTTCTAATGTTTTATCAATGATTTTAATGTGTACAATTAATTTTAATTTGCAACAAAAGTAAGATTGCTCTCATGTCTCAGAAATACTAATTCCTCAAATGTATTAAATTTAGAAAGTGAGAATGCTTCACAAAAAATACCTGTTAACAGTAGTAGCCAGTTGAAAAAGATAAGAACCATAATGTATTTTATTGTTAATCTGAAAACTAGAAAATGACCCAATTTTTACAAATTAACTGTTCCTGCTTTGAGATTCTTAACAGAGTTTCAAATAACTGTAGACTCTACAGGTTTATAAATATTAGGTTGTGGCCAAAATATTTACCCTCCATTAAAACTTTTTTAAATCCATGTTGCTTTTTGTTCTACTTTTTACCTCCCTGGAGTATCCCTGTACCTACTGGAAACTCCATGGGACCCTAAATTCTCAAAATCTGGCTCTAAAGATACTGTATGACCAGGCAAGCCCTCCTTCTGAGCAGGGACCATATTCACCAGACATTATAGGTTCTGAGCTTATTAGTGTTGCCAAGGAAAACACAAATATTTTTATGTGAAAGAAAAACAGAATAAAACTCCATAATTGAGATTAATGTTTAAAAGTCAACAAAGCATAACATATGGTATCTCAGTATCACCCAATAAATTTAATGTGACATCTAAAAACATGTTAACAATTGATGTATGATTGGTAGATTTCAAAATTAAGTCATTCCAATAAAGAATTTTAGGTCTCTTCTATTCTTTAGTTGTGTGTACTTGGATGTATTTTGCTTTATTTATATATTTTAGTGTAAAATTATGCATGTTTATATCTTCCTTGTTTATTATCTTAGAATATCTTGAGGATAGAAAACACTGGATTTGAATGAGGGCTGTTGCCCCCAATAAAGTAATACTGCCTGAGTTAATTTCTATTTCCCTACATTTTTTGTCCTAATTTTTATGGCATAGTATAAGGTCTTTTCCTGGAGCTGCATATGGTGGCATATGACTGTAATCCCAGTGGCTCAGGAGGCTAAGGCAGGAGGACTTTGAGTTCAATATCAGTCTCAGCTATTCAGTGAGACCCTAAGTAACTTTTTTTTTTAGTTTGTATTCTTTTTTTTTATTGTAAACAATGGGATAAATGTTGTTTCTCTATTTGTACATGGAGTCAAGGCATACCATTTGTGTAATCATAAATTTACATAGGGTAATGTTGTTTGATTCATTCTGTTATTTTTTCCCTTCCCCCCCACCCCTCCCACCCCTCTTTTCCCTCTATACAGTCCTTCCTTCCTCCATTCTTACCACCCTCGTTATCCCTAACCCTAAACCTAACCCTAACGCTAAACCCTCCCACACCCCATCATATGTCCTCATCTGCTTATCAGCGAGATCATTCATCATTTAGTTTTTTGAGATTGGCTTATCTCACTTAGCATGATATTCTCCAATTTCATCCATTTGCCTGCAAATGCCATAATTTTTATCATTCTTAATGGCTGAGTAATATTCAATTGCATATATATGCCAGTTTCTTTATCCATTCATCAACTGAAGAGCATCTAGGTTGGTTCCACAATCTGGCTATGGTGAATTGAGCAGCAATGAACATTGATGTGGCTGTATCTCTGTAGTATGCTGATTTTAAGTCCTTTGGGTATAGGCCAAGGAGTGGGATAGCTGGGTCAAATGATGGTTCCATTCCAAACTTTCTAAGGAATCTCCATACTGCTTTCCAGAGTGGCTGCACTAATTTGCAGCCCCACCAGCAATGTATGAGTGTACCTTTTTCCCCACATCCTCTCCAACACTTATTGTTGCTTGTATTCTTGATAATCGCCATTCTAATTGGGGTGAGATGGAATCTTAGGGTAGTTTTGATTTGCATTTCTCTTACTACTAGAGATGTTGAGCATTTTTTCATATATCTGTTGATTTCTTGTACATCTTCTTCTGTGAAGTGTCTGTTCATTTCCTTAGCCCATTTGTTGATTGGATTATTTGTATTCTTGGTGTAGAGTTTTTTGAGTTCTTTAAAGATTCTGGAAATTAGCGCTCTATCTGAAGTATGAGTGGCAAAGATATTCTCCCACTCTGTAGGCTCTCTCTTCACATTAATGATATTTTCCTTTGCTGAGAGAAAGCTTTTTAGTTTGAATCTATCCCAGTTGTTGATTCTTGCTTTTATTTCTTCTGCTATGGGAGTCCTGTTAAGGAAGTCTGATCCTAAGCCAACAAGTTGAAGATTTGGACCTACTTTTTCTTCTATAAGATGCAGGGTCTCTGGTCTGATTCCAAGGTCCTTGATCCATTTTGAGTTGAGCTCACAAAAGAGGTGAAAGACCTCTACAATGAGAACTATAGAACACTAAAGAAAGAAATTAAAGAAAACCTTAGATGATGGAAAGATCTCCCATGTTCTTGAATAGGCAGAATTCATATTGTCAAAATGGCCATACTACCTAAAGTGCTATACAGATTCAATGCAATTCCAATTAAAATCCCAATGATTTACCTTACAGAAATAGAGCAAGCAATTATGAAATTCATCTGGAAGAATAAAAAACCCAGAATAGCAAAAGCAATCCTCAGTAGAAAGAGTGAAGCAGGGGGTATCGCAATACCAGATCTTCAACTCTATTACAAAGCAATAGTAACAAAAATGGCATGGTATTGGTACCAAAAGAGACAGGTAGATCAATGGTACAGAATAAAGGACATGGACACAAACCCAAATAAATACAATTTTCTCATACGAGACAAAGGTGCCAAAAATATGTAATGGAGAAAAGATAGCCTCTTCAACAAATGGTTCTGGGAAAACTGGAAAACCATATGCAACAGAATGAAATTAAACCCCTATCTCTCACCCTGCACAAAACTCGACCCTAAGTAACTTAATCACATCCTAACTCTAAGAAATTATGAAAAGGGTTGGGGATGTTTTTCAGTGGTTAAGCACCCTTGGGTTGGTCCCTGATACCAAAAAAACCCACAGTTGTTTTCTGGGAAAGAGAAAACATGTCTTCTTACCTATGACTAATAACATTTATAATGATAGATTATAATAAGTTACTTTAAAATTATCAAAGTAATATAGCCTCCATAAAAGATCAAAGATTTGCACTATCAATTCTATTGCTAAATAAGAAAATGAAATATGTGAGAGAAACTTACTCTTCAAAAAGAATGCCAAAATACAATTAAGTCAGAAGTTAGAAACTCTTACTGTATTGTTAAAATACAACAAAATTTCATTGTAACTTATTGTTTCAAATTTTCAAGTGATACTCATTTCTATGCTAATGAGCAGGTGTGTTATAATCAATCATTATAATTCCTGCTGTATTTCTGTTATTTTCAATTTTCCTCTCCTGCAATATTTCTCCTGAGCATTCCAAACTTCTGCTGATAAGTGTTGATCATAATGGATACTCTATTCATATTTTGTACATAGAATTTTGTGAGATATCAATTCTCATTCATCCCATTCTCTGGCCAGAACTCATATCTGATTTAATTTGTTGTCCTTGAAAATTGATGGTTAGCTTCTCAGGTATCTATGAAAACTTCAAGCTAACAGAAATTATTCAGAGAAAAGTTACTATGAAAAGAGTGTTCTCAGTTCCCAAACTGAGGGTCATTTACAGCAGTATGACCTTGATGAGTGTCTGAAGTCAAAGAATGCCTTGCCATAAATGATTTGGGGTGACATGCCCATAACATTGCACACACAGATTGGATTCCCACCAGGACTTGTGGTGCCTCACACTTCTTGCCTCACACAGAAATACCAGAAAAGTTACAGTTAGGACTAAAGAAATTCCTATCTGATATCAGGAAAGTAAAATCTTATATTGAAGTTAGTGAAAGGTGAACACATAGTCTTATTAATATCTAATTCTGGATCAAGATTCACCATCTCATTGTTCAGAAGGCATTCACTGATGTCCATGATATTGTAAGCGATCATTTGATTTCTATAAAAAAAATCATTGGAAGTCACATTCCTGGAATTTGGAAGCTAAGTATGAAATTAGGTTAGACCTAGTGTGTCAGAAATGAATTAAGATCCCAAATGCCTATTCCTCCCACTGAACATACTAAGGATGCAAAGAAGATGGATTTATATGAAATAAACTTGTAAAAATTAAAATCACTGTTATGTGATAACAAATACATATACATATGTATTATCTGTTTTGGTGGGCCTAACAATTACTGTGAGTATAGAAAGCATTTTAAGGTATTTTTTATAATTATAAGTGAAATAAATATAACTGGTATCTCATTAGTGATAAAGCCACAGTTATAAGGACTATGACAGTTGTTTATTACCTCAACATTTAAATTGAAGGAAACACTGAGTCTCCATGGGACATCAAAAAGAGCAAAACTGCATTGAGTATTGTCCACTCAAGTTCACAAACCCTCAGTTTTGACCTATGGATGCAGAATGGAAACAAGTTCAGTTCTCATATATAAGCACTTCTCTTCACCAGTGTCCCCAGAAGATATCAGTGAGGTGTAACATATTATCAGTTTATTCAAAGGTCCCAAAGTACTGGCATATGATGAAGACATTCATGATCCAGCTGTCATGATCACTCCTGAACACATCTTCTAAAGACAGCTTCTTTCAGATACACCTTAGTCAATGAAGGTCAAGCCAAACTGAATTTCTAATGTTTTTTTTGTATTACCTTATTTCTTGAAGAATATACTTCTCTCACTATATCTAGTAAATTTTACAACAAAGACAACTAATTTTCTAAAGATAACATAATTTATAAAACTCTATGGAAGTCAGGCATGGTGGCTCACATCTATAATCCCAGTGGTATGGGAGGCTGAGGCAGGAGTCTTGTGAGTTCAAAGCCAGCCTCAGCAATGGCAAGGTGCTAGCAACTCAATAAGACCCTGACCCTGTCTCTAAATAAAATACAAAATAGGGCTGGAAATGTGGGTCAGTGGTTGATTACCCAGTACAAAAAACAACAACAACAACAACAATGAAAACTTTATGGAGAGGTTATAAACAATTTAAGGAAATAAATTTATTTTAAAAATATAGCTTAATTCCAACAATGACTGAAGAATTAAGTGGAGCCCACTTTATAGAAGAAAATTAGAAATGTATGCACCTTTGTGTATTTGTATATATATGTACCTAATTATATGTTGACAATACTACAGATTAATAGTAAAATTCACTAAAAAAAACACAATTATGTTTAGAATAATTTATATTTTTTTGTCTCAGTAATACTATTTCCAATCACCAATTCTATGGAAATGGTATAACAAAAACACATATAAGTAATGATGTTCAAAGAAATGATATTTCTTAAAAAGAATGACAGGAAATATTTATTCTAAGAGTAGAGAAATGGACTTTTGCAAAAACTTAGCAAATAAAACATTAAAATATAAACATCTAATGTAGCAAAGAATACATCGCATATTTATATTGCCTGAATTGTAATCCTAGCTTTACTATCACATAACCATGAGACCATATACCAGTTACTTATATTGGTATATGTTTGCTCCTATGAAAAAAGTGAAGCTAATAATAATACTTGAAAGTTGTGAAGATGAAATAAATTTTAAGCACACGGTAAGCCCTCTGTAAGTTTTGGTTATGATTAAGACTATGATTTTCATTATTATTATCATGTAAACACCAGAAATTTTTAAAATAAGACTGCAAAAAAACCAAAAAAATTGTATCATTATATATCTCATTAAAAGAATGAATCCACACACACCTCAAAGGAAAAGTTCAGTATGTTATTAGGGTGATGAGATTTTATTGGAATTTTAGCTTATGTTGTCATATCTGACTTCTACTTACTAATAAATATAATGATTATTTAATAATATTTTTCTGTATGATTGACTTTCTCTATTTTCTCCAGAATAACAGTCATCACTTCTGTTGCAATGAAACCCTCTTTTTCTTGTTTAGTATTCTCTCATTTTATATACTACTTATGTATTTATTATTATTATTAATTATTATTATTTTATTTATGTCCTTTCTTTTATTTACTTTTATTTCTTCCTATTACTTTACCAAAAACTTTGTAAGAAAAAACAGTTGATAATAGTTGCTTATAGCCTCTCTGAATATCACAAGTGGTATTTTGAGATGAAATGCCTGAGTTCTCTTCGCCAAATCCTTAATTCATGGATCCAACCATGACATAAATTCATTTCTATTTGACTGTGTCAACAGGGATAACTATTTGTAGTCATACATAATACATATTCTTTTATCTTTAATATAATGTCATGCAATGCTATATTCATTGCTATTCTTTGCTAATTATTATAACACATAAAATAAAAATATTTATGGGATGTTTAACAGCATTTAAAAATGGTTTTAAAGATTACTGATATGAGAGCTTATTTGTCTAAAAAGGAGACTCAGCATATTTTACACGGTTGTCTATATAAAATATAGACAAATTGGGTTTGGTGTTCTAGGGTAAACCACCTGCAATGAAGGCTATTTATTTTATGGTTACGTATGTTAGCATTAGCTGCTTGGATGAAAGCCATCATTTGTTGCCTTCTTTCTCTTAGAAATTTTCTTCCAAAACCTGTGTGAGATGCATGAAAATTAAAAAAAAAAAAAGCACAACAAAGTAAATTGAATATAAGTATGAGCCAAATGATTATTATTATTTTGGGAGGATAAATTTCATCAGTGTTTGATGCATATGTGTATCACTTAGGATAATAGCTACACTTATTTCTTTAGAAGTTGGTAAAACAAATTTGCCTCAGGTTCTGATCTCATAAACCAGAATGACACCAGTGTGACTTTGTAGAGTTGAATTATAAACCTCTGAAGAGCAGTCATATTATGAAAATGCTGATACCACTTCAACTTTGGAAATATTCATGACTAGGTTGCAAATTTGTTAAAGAAGAGATAAAGGTATACTAGCTATTAACAACAGCATGCTTTAAAAATAAAGTGACAAAAAGTTCAGAAAAAAAAAACAAAATGAATATATAGGATTATAGGAAATAAATTATTGAACAAGAAGAAAAATAAGATAATTTCAGAGGATAAATAAACAAACCTTTTGATGTTTATTTTTAAAGAAAATCATATTACTCCCAAAATTTGTAGAAGATTCTCAATAATTTTATGAAATTCATTGTAGGAATATCATTTTAAAATTTATAGTAAAAATTTTGCATAGCCTGTGATATCAGATTATTTTAAATTTTCACTGATGTGCTAAGGCTTTAACTTGACTACAGTAAATTGTTATCATGCTCCTTGATGTATATGTATATGGTCTTTCTTAAGTACTACACATATATGCATAAAATCTCCTAGGGGATGTAAATTTAATAATTTGGGACCATATGATCTTTTGCCTGAGAAAGGCTTTCTGACTTTATTCTGCTATTATGACCCATCAGTATTAAACTAGATGTTTATTTTAAAATTAAATTCTGTGTGTAAAGTGCTCTACCCCTGAACGGCTTCCCCAGATCTTTCTATTTTATTTTGGGAAAAGGTGTTGCTAAATTATTCAGGCTAAACTTGGGATCCTCCTGCCTCAGCTTTCTAAGTGACTAGAGTTACAGGCAGGCCTCATTTACATTCAGGTATATTTTCTTCCTCACTTTAAAAATGCTATTCTCAGAATAGTCACATCTATTATTTACAGAATGTCATTTTAACTCTTATCTTACTTAAATTTCAGAACATCCCTGAATTTACTAATAAGAAACTGAATTTCAGAAAAGTTTCAAAATACCTGAAACATACAAGTATAAATTGGCATGACCTGGATTTTAGTTAAGAGTTTTGTTGTTGTTGTTGTTGTTGTTGTTTGTACCAGGGATTGAACTCAGGGGTACTTACCCATACAGTCAAATCCCCAGTCCTTTTTATATTTAATTTAGAGATAGACAGAGTCTTGCTGAGTTGCTTAGGGCCTCAATAAGTTGCTGAGGCTGGCTTTAAACTCAAGTTCCTCTTGCTTCAGCCTCCCCAGTGGCTGGGATTACAGACTGGTGCCACTGCACCAGACAATAGTTCTTAATTATCTATTTTTATTCAGTAAATGTGTTTAAAATTCATAATTTGAATCAGGCATGGTGGAATAGTGGCATCTAAGAGACAAAGAAGACTGAGACAGGAAGATCACAAGTTCCAGGCCAGTTTGGGCAATTCAGCAAGACCTTTCCTCAAAATAAAATAAAAAGGGGTAGGCTATTCCTTAGGGGTAGAATGCTCCTAAGTTCAAATTCCATTACTGCAAAAACAAATATAAAGCCAACTAAATAGCAAAAATAAATAAAATTCAAAATTTAGTTAAACATTTAAATAGACACCATGCATATTTAATTAAACATTTAAATTTCAATTGTTGAGAAAATAAAAGCATTTAACTGGAATAATAAAACATCTATTGAAGTTACAAATGCATTACAGGTAGCCACAGGTATTTAATGTCTGAACACCTGAAAATAATATTAAGGATACAATGATAATTTTATGTTCATAATGTGTTCATCTTAGAAGAATCTACATTTATTAATATAAAGACAGAAATGTTGTACTTGTTAGCATAAACAAATGAAAAGATTATCTAAAAGAAATTCCAAACCCTGTTTGAAGGTTTAAAAAAATATTTGCATATCTCAAATTCCCTGCAAATCAACAGATCATATAAAAATACATCAGTAAATCAAATATTTGTTATATTTATTTTAAATGCACTGATTGTTTCATTATTTTCTGTTGTATCCTATAAGAATAGTACTGTACCACTGGGTTCAGGAGATTACAACTGGCGTACCCAGCCCCAGCCACCTGAGTCGCGACAGGGTGACAAGCGTGGAGGCCAAGGCGCCCTGAGCTGGCCACGTCCTACACAGCCCAGAGGCATGGTCGTCCTGCCCAGCAACACAGATGTATTCATTACAAAGTTTAAACTGCGAAATCTGTCAGGCGGGCAGGAAGGTGTGTTTCAAAGTGAAGTCTAGGGCACCTCGATGTTCAGTGTGCAGCCCAACAGTGGGATCATCGACCCAGGGTCCACGATGACTGTTTTCAGTGATGAAGCCCTTTGACTATGATCCCAATGAAAAGAGTAAACACAAGTTTATGGTGCAGAGCATTTTTGATTACCAAACACTTTAGATATGGAAACTGTGAAAAGAGGCAAAACCCGATGAATTAATGGATTCTAAATTAGATGTGTTTTTGAAATTCCAAATTTTCTGGAACCTAGCAAAGCTGTTCCACTGAACGCATCTAAGAAAGATGGACTCGTGCCAAAACCGCATCAAATGAGACCGAAACAAGGAAACTCATGGACGAGTGTAAAAGAATTCAGGGAGAGATGATGAAGCTATCACAAGAAAAGCAACACCTGAGGGATGAAGGTTTAAAGTTCAGGGAGGTAACACACTGGATAAACCCGGATAACGTCACCTTCCTCTCCCTTCACTTCTTGCTGTGATTGAAGCCATTTTCATTGGATTCTTTCAAGGGACACGCAGAGTGCTGTTTCTTTTTCTCTCTTTTTTTTTTTTTTTTCTTTTTTTTTTTCTCTTGGCCAAAAAAGATTTGTTTACCTACCATTTCATTGGTAGTACAGCCTGCAGTGATCATTTTTTTTTATGTGTGTATAGCATCATAGAGGCTTTGCCTTTAATGATCTCGTACAGTTAGAAAACACAATAAAAACAAACTTGCTTCTGGACAAATTGTATATTTCCAGATTATCACTAGCAGATGTCAGTTGCACATTCAGTCCTTTATGAAATTGATAAATAATGGTTCTTTCCTTGTGGTTTTAATACAGGTTCAAGAATTGATCCAAAAAAGAGATTACAACTTAAAATTGAATATATGTTGTTATAGTTAATGCTCCTTTGTACTGGATAAATTACCCATCATTACAATGGTGGCTAAGAAATTTCTCAATATCATTTCAAAATGCTACAGACTTGTGAAACTATAATGGTTTGTAATAGAAGTCTTCAGAGTAGGCACTCCTAGTATTCAGCCTAGCAATTTAGTTGAGCGTGGCATGGGAATTTTAGAATTTTAGAATCTATAATAATAATCCTCAGTGTCTCAGGGTAAAGAGCATTTTGTCTACTTTATTTTCATTTCCATTTTATCAGAGACTAATATTTGGTTTATTCAGTTTTCATTGAGAGAAGGGCAACAATGAGTGTAATTCAAGAAGTTTGTACACATATTTATATTAGAATATTAAATTTGTTAATTTGTGAATAAAACAAAAATATCATTCCAATTGAATAAACTCAGTGAAAGATGAGGAGATATGTGTTTAATGTATAATAATAGAAATGTTCACATTATGTCACAATTCTAGAGTAATGTTTTACATTTTGCAATGGTTAGGGTTATCATCAATAGTTGTGTTTCATTGAAAAAAATGCAACATTGCTTCGGTTTTTATTTGCATTTGTTAACATGAGACTCTTGCAAACTATTTAGCAAATTTCCACCTGTTTCCTAAGATGTAAATTGATGCAATAATAGAAATATTATAAAATAATTTGAAGATTAAATGATACAAAGCATTTATAATTATGTCTTACACAGTTCTTGATAAATAGTAAAGTGAAATAATGATTGAAATCACTCTGCTTAGTGAAATCCAATAAGCAATACATTTCCCATTATTTCCTTTCCTTAAAGATAAAAAGTGGCACTTTTGACACACAATTTTATCAATGTCTATCCAATTTCTTTCAATATTCCCATTTAGAAGAAAAACAATTTGATTTTTCCATTTATTTTTTCTAAATCAATAAATTTTTCTTTGCACTTATTTTCTTTTCATTGTAAGTATCTAAAATTTATAGAGCAGAAATACAATGCATTTCACTAAATGTGTCATGCATTTATTATTAATTTAATTCTTAAAATTACTTGTAATGGATACAAATATGTGGCTACTTTAAATGCTGACATGGAAATCAAGATATTTTTCTGGTAATATACACGTTATTTGGTCAATTTTTGTTTTATATTTTGTAGTTTTTAAACTGTATGTAATTTTTACTTCTAATATGATAATTAAATCAGTTTAATTATCAAATTATGGGTAATTTCCCTTTGTTTTATGGTTTTAGTTTGGAAAATAGAAATCAAATTAAATAATACACAAATTCATGGAATCAAAATTATGGCAACTCTATCAGGATTATAAGCTGCCTTTAAAAAACAGAAAATACAATTGGAATAATAGAAGTTACTTAACACTTAATCTTTCCTGGTAACTGGGCTCTTCCAGAAAGTCACACTGTTAATGTGTGTTAATGAGAAAGTGGTTTTATATATATATATATATATAAATGTATGTGTGTATATATGGCATCATAACATGAATATTATATGTTTAAATATTTTTAAAAGTCAACGTGCTTTCTATAATGAATACGTAGGGCATTTGTATCTAAAAACATAATGCTATTCCTGAGACCTTAATTCTTGTGATTGTCCTGGTAAAAGAAACTCATTAATCACTGAAGTTAAGCAGAATTTAGAGCCAGGTTTTCACTGCTCTGTAATCTGACACTGAGTTCACTTTGAAATGAAGAAACATAGAAGCCAGAGCATGTGAGAAGGAGCCTCCTGGAGTTCTTGATAGTTTCCTCTGGTTTTATATTAATGCATTTATTATGAATAATTTGAAGTTTTTGAGAAACCATAATAGGGAATGCCCTGACTACTGGCCCAGAGTAGTAATACTGTGTGAAAGCTACCTTTTTGAATGTCCTCACTGAACAACCAAAGTTCAAAAATGAATTTAAATTCATTTCCAATTTGTGCTTTCCTTTAATTCAATCTCTGGAATCATGGCAGGCTTCTTTATAGATTTATCTAAATCTAATTATTCAAGCATATTACCTAAAAGTTTTTTTTTTTTTTTTTTAGTCATGTTATATTGAATAACAACAGATGGGGAAAAAGCTAAAGCTAAAGTATGGCTACAATTTGTTACCCACCAAACAAGTTTCTTCATCGTTCATGTTTCTGCTCAAACTCCTTTCAAATACAGTAATCTTTAAAGTCTTATTTCTGGTTGTTATCCTAATTCATAAATATTTGTGAAAGACTAAAATATTTATAATGCATAAAATATGTATTCAGAGATATTACCTCCATTCAGTGTTCTTGAAACAATTTTAAAAATTCCTATTCACATTTTTAAGCATCATCTTTTATTAAGTACTTATCTTCACCAAGAGAGCACTGCATAATAATTTTTTTTAAATGAAGAAGAAAGACCAATGGCAGACTGCCAGTGGAGCGACAGCTGCCTGCTGTTGCCTGGAATTCCACCATCACAGCACCTACAGGTTTTGTTACACATGGCTGCCGCCATTTTGAGACAACAGACAGGAACCCTGGGCAGACTGACCAAACCCTTTCTCCAGGACTCCTCAGCCCCACCAACAACTCCCTGCCTCTGGGACTCAGACTGACTGACTACTCCCTGCCTCCAGGACCCACAAACTGCACCCCACCACCAGGATCCCTCAAGCAGACTGACCACACCCTGCCTACAGAACCCCTGCCTGAATAATAGCACTTCATTTCCAGGAACCCGGGTCAACCACGTCCACGCCCCAAGTTGCAACTCCCCATTTACCAACATATTTGAAAGCCAGAGTGGCCATCTTGGATTATCTTGGAAGCAATAACTCCCTTCTTTAGGTGTGGAAAATCTCATCCTCAGATGCCTGCTGGGGACTGGAGGCTCATTGTCAGATACCTCTCATGCATCAGGCTACTGAAGACTGGGAGGTTTGAATGGTATATGACTGTTATGGTGTAGATTTATTTTTCTTTTTTCTTTTTTTCTCCTTTTTGAAAAAAATTAAGTTTTTATTTCTTTACTTTTCTCACTCTATTTTCCTTTTATTTACCTGTTTCTTCAGAGTCTCTTTCTCCCATTGCTCATGCTAACAACGAACTTCCTTTGATTACACTTTCACTCTTTTCACTCTTTCAACTATCTATAACTTCTACATATTCTTGTGTTTTTCCATTAACAGCTACATCTTATACCCCTCCCCATCCTCTTTGTCCTGCATTAGAAATGGCAAACCTTATTACAAATCTCTTTGATAAACTGTAGACAATAATTGAACTCATTCTGTTTATTATGACAATACTGTTAACATCTTCATAGGGACTATTTGGTTTAAGTTTGCATATTGTCTGTACTGGGCACTGCTAATATTGATCTCCCCATAAAGAAAAGATTTTGAAAACCTATATGGTCACTATAAGCCTACAGGGGGGTGAGAAATGCAATACCCAAGGTCTGCTCTGCTAGAGGGGAAGATATATGAACAACATGAAAAAACAAGGAAAGAAAATGATCCAAACAAACCTAGATTCTATATTAAAGGAATCCAGTGATAGCATGATAGAAGAAATGTCAGAAAAGGACTTTAGAATATACATAATTAAAATGATGCATGAAACAAAGAATGAGATAAAAGAACAAATGCAGGCAATGAATAATCACTCCAATAAGCAGTTGAAAGAGCAACTTCAGAAAGCAAAAGATTATTTCAACAAATAGATAGTGATTCCAGAAAAACAAAAACAGACAGAAATCCTTGAAATGAAGAAAACAATAAATCAATTAAAGAACTCAATGGAAAGCATTCCCAACACACTAGACCACTAGGAAGACAAAACTTCAAACAATGAAGACAAAATGTTTAATTTTGAAACTAAAGATGCACAAACAGAGAAGATGGTAAGAAATCATTATGAACAGAACCTCCAAGAACTATGGGACATTGTGAATTATTGGAATTATCAGAATTGAGAAAGACACAGAGATACAAACCAAAGAAATGAACAATCTATTCAGAAAAATAATATCAGGTAATTTCCCATACCTGAAGAATGAAATGGAAAATCAAATACAAGAGGTTTACAGAGCATGAAATGCACAAAATCAAAACAGATTCACACCAAGGAACATTATAAAGAAAATGCCTCATATATAAAATAAAGATAGGATTTTGAAGAATGCAAGAGAAAAAGCATCAGTTTACATATGGGGGAAACCAATATGGGTATCAGCAGATATCTCAGCCCAGACTCTAAAAGCTAGAAAAGCCTGGAACAACATATTTTAAGCTCTGAAAGAACATGGTTGCCAACCATGAACACTAGACCCAGAAAAACTAAACTTCAGACTTAAAGATGAAATAAAATATTTCCATGAGAAACAGAAGTTAAAAGAATTTACAAATAGAAAGTCTGAACTACAGAATATTCTCAAAAAAATATTCCATGAGGAGGAAATAAAAAGCAACAATGTATGTCAGCAAAGGGAGGAAATATCTCAAAGGAAAAACCAATCAAAGGAGAAACTAAGTCAAGTTAAAAACCACAAGTAAGCCCAAATGACTGGGAATTCAAATGATATCTCAAAAACACCCTGAAAGTTAATGGCCTCTACTCGTCAATCAAAGGACATAGACTGGCAGATTGGATTAAAAAGAAAGACCCAACAATATGCTGCCTTCAAGAGACTCATCTCATAGATAAGGACATCCACAGACTAAAGGTGAAAGGATGGGAAAAAACACCCATGCACATGGATGAAGTAAAAAAGTGGGGAATTCCATCCTTATTTCAGATAAAGTGAACTTCAAGTCAAAGTTAGTTAGAGGGACAAAGAAGGACATTTCATACTGATTAAGGGAAACATAAATCAGGATGACATAATGATCATAAATATATATGCCCCAAACAATGGTGCATCCATGTATTTACAACAAATCCTCCTCAATTCCAGGAATCAAGTAGACCACAACACAATAATTCTGGGTGACTTTAACACACCACTGTTACCACTGGATAGATCTTCCAAACAAAAACTAAACAAACAAACCATAGAACTCAACAACACAATCAATAACTTAGACTTAATAGACATATATAGAATATTTCATCCATCTTGAATGAATACACTTTCTTCTCAGCAGCACATGGAACCTTCTTTAAAATAAGTCATATGTTATGTAACAAAGTAGTCCTTAGTTATGCTAAAACTAGAGACACTACCTTGTGTTCTATCAGACCATAATGGAAAGAAATTAGAAATCAATGACAAAATAAAAAAAACAAATTACTCCATTGCCTGGAGACTAAATTATATGTTACTGAATGAAGTATGGATGACAGAAAGCATCAGGGAGGAAATACAAAAAAAATTCTTAGAAGTAAATGAGAATGGTGATACAATATATCAAAATCTCTGGGACACTATGAAAGCAGTTCTAAGAGGAAAATTCATTGAATGGAGTACATTCAAGAAAAGAATAAAAAGTCAATAACTAAATGACCTAAATACAGCTCAAAGCCCTAGAAAAAGAACAACAGAACAACAACAAAAGTAGTAGCAGACTGGAAATAATTAAAATCAGAACTGAAATCAAAGAAATTGAAACAAAATAAACAATTCAAAAAATTGACAAAACAAAAAGTTGGCTCTTTGAAAAAGTAAACAAAGTAGA
Organism: Sciurus carolinensis; assembly: GCF_902686445.1. Lineage (NCBI taxonomy): Eukaryota > Metazoa > Chordata > Mammalia > Rodentia > Sciuridae > Sciurus > Sciurus carolinensis. The sequence continues at coordinate 38,032,122 of NC_062224.1, forward strand.
CAAACCCTTAGCTAACACTAACAAAGAGAAGGAGAGAGAAAACTCAAATTATTAAAATTCATGATGAAAAAGGAAATATCATGACAGACACCATTGAAATACATAACATAATGAGAAGCTACTTTGAAAATCTATACTCCAACAAAATAGAAAATATCAAAGACATCAACAAATTTCTATAGCCATGTGATCCTCCTAAACTGAACCAGGGGGACATACACAATTTAAACAGATCAATATCAAGCAATGAAATAGAAGATGCTATCAAAGCCTACAAACCAAGAAAAGCCCAGGACCAGACAGACTCTCAGTCAAGTTGTACAATACCTTCAAAGAAGAACTTATTCCAATACTTTCAAACTGTTCCAGGAAATAGAAAAGGAGGGAACCCTACAAAACTCATTCTATGAATCTAATATCACCCTCATACCCAAACCAGACTAAAACACATCAAGGAAAGAAAATTTTAGACAAATATCTTTGATGAATATAGACAGAAAAATCCTTAACAAAATCCTGGAAAACTGCATCAAAAATATATTAAGATGATAGTGTGCCACAAACAAGTGGGGTTCATCATAGGAATGCAAAGTGGTTCAACATTTGGAAATCAAAATTGTAATTCATCACATCAATAGACTTAAGTACAAAAATCATATGGTTATTTCAAGTGATGCAGAGAAACCATTCAACAAATTATAACACCCCTTCATGCTTAAAGTATGAGAAAAAATAGGGATATAGGAACATAACTCAACATTCTAAAGGCTATTTATGCTAAGCCCAAGGCCAAATCATTCTTAATAGAGAAAAACTGAAAGCATTCCCTTTTAAAATGAGAAAAAGACAGGGATGCCCTCTTTCACCACTTCTATTCAATATCGTCTCTGAAATACTAGCCAGAGCAATTAGATAGAATGAAGAAATTAAAGGGTTATGAATACAAAAATTGGAACTTAAGCTGTCACTGTTTGCTGATGACATGTTTCTATATTTAGGGGATCCAAAAAACTCCACTTTAAAACTTCCAGACCTCATAAATAAATTCAGTAAAATATCAGGGTATAAAATCAACACACATTAATTTGAAGCATTTTTATACATAAACTATGAAAATCCGAAAGGGAAATGAGGAAAACAACTCCATTCATGTGGCCTCAAAATAAGTAAAATATTTGGGAATCAATCTAACCAAAGAGGTGAAAGATCTCTACAATGAAAACTACAGAACGTTAATGAAAGAAATTGAACAAGACCTTAGGAGATGGAAAGATCTCCCATGTTCTTGTGTAGGCAGAATTAGTATTATCAAAATGACCATACTTCCAAAGGCGCTATACAGATTTAACACAATTCAAATTAAAATCCCTATGACATTTCTCAAAGAAACAGAAAAAGAAATCATTAAATTCATCTGGAAGAACAAAAGACCCAGAATAGCCAAAGCAATCCTGGAAGAGTAATGCAGGAAGTATCAAAATACCAGACCTTAAACTCTACTATTGAGCAATAGCATCAAATATGGCATGGTATTGGCAACAAAATAGACAGGTAGACCAGTGGTGCAGGATAGAAGACATGGAGACATACTCACATAATTACAGTTCTCTCATACTAGACAAAGGTGCCAAAAACTTACAATGGAGAAGAGATCACCTCTTCAACAAATGGTGCTGGCAAAACTGGAAATCCATAAAATGAAATTAAATGCCTATCTCTCACCCGGTACAAAACTCAACTCAAGATGGATCAAGGATCTAGAAATTAGGCCTGAGACCCTTCACCAAATAGAAGAAAAAGTAGGCCTGAATCTCCAGTATGTTGACTTAGCACCAGACTTCCTTAACAAGACCCCCATAGCACAAGAAATAAAAGCAAGAATCAATAATTGGGATAGATTCAAACTAAAAAGTTTTTCTCAGCACAGGAAACAATCAATAATCTGAAAAGAGAGCCTACAGAGTGGAAAAAAATCTTTTCTACACACACTTCAGACAGAGCACCAATCTCCAAAGTTTATAAAGAACTTAAAAAACTTTACACCCAAAATACAAAGAACCCAATCAATAAATGAACTAAGGAAATGGGTAGACATTTAACAGAAGAAGATATGCAGGTGATCATCACATATATGAAAAAGTGCTCATTATCCCTAGTAATTAGAGAAATGCAAATTAAAAACCACCCTAAGATTTCATCTAACTCTAATTAGAATGGTTATTTACAAGAACACAAGCAATAAGTGTTGGCGTGGATGTCAGGGAACAGGCACACTCATACATTGCTGGTAGAATTGAAAATTGGTGCAACCACTCTGGAAAGCAGTATGGAGATTCCTCAGAAAACTTGGAATGGACCCACCATTTGACCCAACTATCCCACTCTTCAGTTTATACCCAAAGGACTTAAAATCAGCATACTACATACAGCATACAGTTACAGCCCCATCAATGTTCATAGCAGCTCAATTCACAATAGCTAGCTTATGGAACCTACCTAGATACCCTTCAACTGATGAATGGATAAAGAAACTGTGGTATATATACACAATGGACTTTTACTCAGCTATTAAAGAATAGAACTATGGCATTTGGTGGGAAATGAAGTTGGAAAATATCATGAGAAGTGAAATAGGCCAAGGCTAAAAAACCAAAGGCTGAATGTTTTCTCTGATAAGTGCATGACAATGTATAATGAGGGGGGACAGAGGGAAGAGAAGAATGAAGGGACTTTGGATGGTGTAGAGGAAAATGGGGTGGGAGGAAAGATAGAATGAAACAGACAGTATTACCCTATGTATATATGATTACATGAATGGTATGAATCTACATTGTGTACAACCATAGAAATAAAAAGTTGTATCCCATTTGTGTACAATGACTCAAAATGCAATCTGTAAAAATAAAAAAAAATTAATAAAAAAATAAAATACAAAAAGGGCAGAGAAAAATAAATAAATAAATAAAATGAAGGAGAAGAGGAGGAGAGGTAGGAGGGTAGACTTCTAAAATTTTGGAAATAGATTGAAAGAGAACAATGAAAAAAATCAAGAAATTACACTCAATATTTTAGACATCAGTGTGAGGAAAGTTTTCTATTAGGAACTGAAAGAAAATAAGTTTGTAAGCAACAATATAAATAAGTACAGAAAAGACATGTAAATTAAAGATACTAATACATTTATGACACATTTTTTCAATTAAGCTTTTGCTGTGATATATCATGACCTCAATTAATATTTGAAGATAATGATTGAAAATGCCCTCTTTAGCTTAAGCATCCTAAATAAGTGAGAGATGTACATTTTTATTCATTCTGTTATCAATCGAAATAAATCATGGTATTTCTGACAGGAAAACAGCCACCTTTCCTTTTGTTGTACTGCACAGTTGTCCCTCTGTATTCATGGGAGAGTGGTTCCAACCCCCACCTTCCACATATATACACCAACATCTGCTGGATTTCAACTCCCTTATATATAGTTGCGTTACATGTTTATATGACTTACTGTATATCCTCCTGTATACTTTCAATCATTTTTACATTACTTATAAAATCCCACAAAATATATTGTTCAATATTGTTTAGGAACTGTGTCAAGAGAAAAAAGTGTGTACATGCTCAATAAATATTCCATTTTGTTCCAGATGTCTTCAAATTCATCATTGATTGAATCCGTAGCTATGTAACCCACAGGCATCCAAGACTGACTGTACCTCAAACATCATATAGTATTCTAATTATGAGATTAAATGTTATAACATTCTTCATAAATACAAAATTTAAATAACCTCAAGTTACTGTATCACATTTCTTACATTATTATCCCAAATCATACAACAATTCAATCAATTGAGCAAATGACAATTAAAAATGTTATTAGTACATGGCTAACTCTGTGCTTGATGCTTTGGATATGATGCCATATATTCAATTGATGTTAATGTCCAACACTCAAAGTTAAAGACTAAACAAACTGTCCTTTAGTGAAATGTTACTCTAATGTGGGAGGCAGATATTAATTACTAATGACACGACTGTCAAATTACACTTATAACATGAGTCAATGAAAAATGCTGTGTCAATTACAGCATAGATTAAACAAGGTCAGAAAGGTCAAAAATTTACTGAAATAATATGAAGCTATATTAAGACTTCACAGATGAAGAAGAGCTACTTTGGAAAAAAGCAGCAGGAAGACATTCTACTGAGAGGGAAAAACAACCATAAAGATCTCTTGAGAGGATGGATGAGAGTGGGTGTCAGGGATTAAAGTCAGTGTACCTGCAACAAAGACTTGCAGAAAATGTGTAGAGTCAAGAAGAATAGAGAGTACAGTAGGCATGGGTCCAGTGAGGACTCAGTGCTTGAGTCTTTGAAGCAGAGGAATCATATGATGAGACTGAGATTAGAAAAAAATGACATAAATGGTTCCATTTAAGCAGAGAGAACAAACTAGAGAGGAGGCCAGTGTCACAAGTCAGCAGCAGGAAGCTGTTGAAAAGCTGTGGGAAAGGTGCTGATGGTTCTGGAAGAGATAAAGAAAATACTGGCCTTTTGGGAGTTTCAGAAAGAAAAGTTTTTAAAACGTGATTATTTGATATAGGATGTGAGAGGGAAAGGATAGGAAAACTAACTTTTAAGCTTTCAATTGTTTGGATTGTTGAATATGATATTCAATGACACAGGGATGTTGAAATGATCATAATAATTTGAGGAAAAAGAGAAAACAATCCTCCAATTTTTTTTAACATTTTAGGATGTTTATTATTTAGTAAGAGTAATATGCACAAATTAGCAATAACTTGTTACTGCTACAGGTCACAATTAATTCACAGCAACATACACTAGCTCCAATCTGCCACAGATAACACAGCATGACTAAGTCTCTTCAACAGATGATCTTATTACCAAACTTATATTCTGTCTTTTATAATTGTTTTTTGGTACAGATTGAGGATGATTTATTCAAAACGATTGGGATCAGGTGGGGCACCATGGTGCACACCTGTAACCCCAGTGGTCTGGGAGGCTGACGCAGGAAAATTGCAAGTTCAAAGCTAGCTCCAGAAACTTAGTGAGGCCCTTAAGCAACTTAGCAAGACCCTGTCTCAAAATAAAATTCAAAAAGGGCTGGGAATGTGGCTCAATGGTTAAACACTTCTGCTTCAGTTCCCAGGACAAAAAAAAAAAAAATGCTTGTGACCAGAAAGACATTGAATTGTCTCAGATTAAGGAATATCTGCATAGATTATCAATTGAATATCCCTAACCCAAAAGTGTGAAATCCAAAGTACTTCAAACTCCAAAACTCTGTGAATGTCATGGTGGTACTCAAAGTTTCAGATTTTAGAGCATTTTGAATTTTTAAATTAGGGATGCTCAACCTGTACACTTACTGTTTGGAGTAGAAATACCCATGAAAAACCTTTAGAGAATGGACGTGAACACCTTTTCCTGAAGGAAAGTCAACTTTTCTAAGTGAGTTTGTTTCAGTGGTGGGAACCATGATAATTCTACCACATGGTACCCAAGACTAACCAGTTGCCACATCTTCATATTGTGCAGTCCAAGCAGATTTATAGAACCATAGCAATATTGGTTCTTGTCGGTCAACTGAATAGCCAGCTTCACTGGTGGGGCCTGCACGTGGGCTGAAGGACACAGGCCAGTCATGTCCACAGTTACCAATATATCTGTCATATTGCAAAGGGAGTCCCCCAAGGACTTTTTCTCTGTCTTCATGGGCTGCTGCAAAGTCTCTGACTCAATTTTACCCTGGAAATGTCCTCTTGCTTTTTCTTTCAGCAAAGGGAAAAAATCATCTGTAAGGCTGACTCCTATATGCTTAAGCCTTAATTTGGCTGCATCTTCAGTTGGTATGACTTCTCTATTAAATGGTAATGGCTTCATATTAACATCAAGCTGGACCTCCAAGTCAGAAGACAAGGTATGGGGCAAAATCACACAGTGCTTAATGTACTGGGGGCCACCCAACATGTTCTCAAGTAAAAAGAGAACTTCTAGGAATTCAGGCTTTGAGCTCATATCATTCCTTGCTAAATTCCAAAACTTTGCATATGTCTCTTGCTGAAGGTAAGAACTAAGATGACTACCTGTATAATCTGGACACTCAAGTACCATCAAGAGTATACTGTTTCTTAATGAGTTCAAACTTACTTCTCACCTGAGCTAACCTGACAAACTCTGGACTCAAAGCAAAATCAATAAACTCTATTGGAAAGTACTCAGAAAATGCCAGGCTCAGCAGGCAGGTGAGCAGATGTTCTGGGTATTGGTTGAATTCTGGTATCTTTCTGTGAATTTCATTTATCAGCCTGGAATAAAATTCTTCTGTGTTGGGTGGCTAATAATTCAGAGTTCCAAATGACCACAGAATTTTGGCAACGTCTTTACTTTGACAGTGTGCTACCCTAGGAGGCAAAGAAGCAGCCACTGCATTCATTACTTGTTCATCCTGAATGTGTAAACTGATCAGGCAAGAGTCAGGTGTATGACAGCCTGCACCCCAAGGGATGGAATTCATTGAGGAGTAATCTCTCCAAAGTATTTCATAAAGTTTATGTGATCCATGTGAGTGAATCTGAACATTTTAAGAATATGCACTAAGGCATGACTACTCAGATGCTTCATATAAGCTCAAGCCACAAGACACAAATGAAAAAAAAAAGCTAAAAGTAAATAGTAAAAAGATCAGTAGAGTAAAGGGAAGGGGAAAGGGAGGCACTGGGGACTGAATTAGAGCAAATTATATTCCATGCATTTATAATTATGTCAAAATTATGAGTAAAGGGAAGGGGAAAGGGAGGCACTGGGGACTGAATTAGAGCAAATTATATTCCATGCATTTATAATTATGTCAAAATTATGTTATACATAATCTGAATTCCAATGTTATGTATACCAAATAAAACAATAAAAAGAAATAAATAGAGGTAGAGCTCATGGTAATGAAGTACATTTAACTCTGGTTCTCAGGAAAATTTTGCTGTATAGGAAGAAGAACTTTATGTCTTTGGTTCCACTTTATTTTTGTTATCATCTATTACTTAAATGCTGAATCAATAGAAATGTTGTAGCTTTAAAGGTTGTAATATTGCTAATTTCAGTTCATAGTGGTAAAGTTCTTGTTCTTCATCAAATCCTTCAATAATTCCATATACTTCCTTAAAATTACATCTGTAATCCATTCAAAGCCATTTCTCTCTTTTATTTAAAAACATCTCTTTCCAATTTTAACATAGTTTTTCATCAAATGTGGGTAACACTACTTGCATAACATTCCAGTGACTTGTCCAGTAATTTATCCCACTGAAACCTCTTCCCAAATCAGCCTATGTAATTCAAAATTCTGTTATGTGTAAATGAAGAGATGTTGTTCAATTAGATTCAAATAAACAAAACACACCAGTGAGAAGAGAAGGTCAATCACTTGGAAATCTTATTAGCAATAACTTGGAGGTGATATATGGTGTGTACAATCTACCTATACTACGAGTATAAGAATTAAGAATAGCAATATAATAGGCTGTTTGCCACCATGTAAAGAAGAATGTATTAGAATACAGTTAAGATTTTCTGTATTGTAACCAAGTCTTCATAATATTACAAAATGACAGCCACAGTATATAATCTTCACCATATTTTCTCTGTAGGAGTAAATTATCTAACATTTATACACACCTCAGTAATATCTTAATTTATAAACTGTTCCACTATTCAATTTTCACAGGAAAAACTTAGTCAGTTCAAGATGCTGAAAAAAAAAAAAACCCATAAAGTGTATCCCATATAACAGCATATATTTCTTTCTCATGTTATGGGGGCTGGGCAGATCAATTAAGGCACTTCATTATCTGCTGAGGACTCATATCTCAGAGGCAGCTGAGGAGGATGCTGGTTCTGTGCTTTAATTTTCTTTTATGTTTAGTTAAATTTTAGATTAAAATATAAGAAACATGTCAGTGAGAATAGAAGGTCAATCATGTGGGAATAATAATAGCAATAACTTGGAAAAACAAGGGAAGAAAATTATCCAAACAAATCTAGATTCTATATTAATAGAATCCAATGATAGTACGTTAGAAGAAATGTCAGAAAAGGACTTCAGATTATACGTGATTAAGATGATTCATGAAGCAAAGGATGAGATAAGAGAGCAAATGCAGGCAATGAATGATAATACCAATAAGCTGAAAGAGCACCTACAGGAAGCAAAAGATCATTTCAACAAAGAGACAGAGATTCTCAAAAAAAAACTAAATGGAAATCCTTGAAATGAAGGAGACAATAAACCAAATAAAAAACTCAATGGAAAGCATCACCAACAGACTAGACCACTTGGAAGACAGAACCTCAGACAATGAAGACAAAATATTTAATCTTGAAAATAAAGTTGCCCAAACAGAGAAGATGGTAAGAAATCATGAACAGAATCTCCAAGAACTATGGGACATCATGAAAAGACCAAATTAAGAATTATTGGGATTGAGGAAGGCACAGAGATACAAACCAAAGGAATGAACAATCTATTCAATGAAATAATATCAGAAAATTTCCCAAACCTGAAGAATGAAATGGAAAATCAAATACAAGAGGCTTACAGAACACCAAATGCACAGAATCACAAGAGATCCACACCAAGGCACATTATGATGAAAATGCCTAACATTCAAAATAAAGATAGGATTTTGAAGGCCGTGAGAGAAAAGCATCAGATTACACATAGGGGGAGACCAATACAGATAGCAGTCGACTTCTCAACCCAGATTCTAAAAGCTAGAAGGGCCTGGACCAACATATTTCAAGCTCTGAAAGAACATGTTTGCCAACCAAGAATCCTATACCCAGCAAAACTAACCTTCAGATTTGAAGATGAAATAAAATCCTTCCATGATAAACAAAAGTTAAAAGAATTTACAAATAGAAAACCTGCACTGCAGAATGTTCTCAAAACAAAATATTCCATGAGGAGGAAATGAAAAATAACAATGTTGGTCAGCAAAGGAGGAACTACTTTAGAGAAAAACCACTCAAAGGAGAAACCAAACCAACTTACAAAGCAAAAATTAGCCCAAATGACTGGGAATACAAATCATATCTCAATAATAACCCTGAACATTAATGGCCTAAACTCATCAATCAAAAGACATAGACTGGAGAAGGGATTAAAAAGAAAGACCCAACAATATGTTGCCTGCAAGAGACTCATCTCATAGCAAAAGATATCCACAGACTAAAGGTGAAAGGATGGGAAAAAACCTTCCACTCACATGGACTCAGTAAAAAAGTGGGGTTTCCATCCTTATATCAGATGAAGTGGACTTCAAGTCAAAGTTAGTCAAAAGGGATAAAGAAGGACATTTCATACTGCTTAAGGGAACCATAATTAAGGAAGACATAACGATAATAAATATTTATTCCCCAAGCAATGGTGCATCCCTGTGCATCAAACAAATCCTTCTCAATTTCAGGAAACAAATAGACCACAACACAATAATTCTGGGTGATTTTAATGCACCGCTGTCACTGCTAGATAGATCTTCCAAACAAAAACCAACCAAAGAAACCGTAGAACTCAATAACACAATCAATAACCTAGACTTAATAGCATATATAGAATATTCCATCCATCAATGAGCAGATTCACTTTCTTCTCAGCAGCACATGGAACTTTCTCAAGAATAGACCATATGTTATTCAAAAAAGCAGCCCTTAGGAAATGGAAAAAAATAGAGATACTGCCTTGTGTTCTATCAGATCATAAAGGACTGAGAGTAGAAATCAATGACAAAATAAAAAAAGGGAAATTACTCCAACACTTGGAGACTAAATAATATGCTATTGAATGAAACATGGATAACAGAAAACATCAGGGAGGAGATTAAAAAAATTCTCAGAGGTCAGTGAGAATGACGATACAACATATCAAAATTTCTGGGACAATATGAAAGCAGTATTCATTGCATAGAGTGCATTCCAGAAAAGAATGAAAAGTCAACAACTAAATGACCTAACATTACAGCTCAAAGCCCTATAAAAAGAGGAACAGAATAACAGCAAAAGTAGTAGAAGACAGGAAATAATTAAAATCAGAGCTGAAATCAATGAAATTGAAACTAAAGAAATAATTCAAAAAATTGACAAACAAAAAGTTGGCTCTTTAAAAAAGTAAACAAAATAGACAAACCCTTAGCCCACACTAACAAAGAGAAGGAGAGAGAAAACTCAAATTACTAAAATTTGTGATGAAAAAGGAAATATAACGACAGACACCACTGAGATGCATAACATAATGAGAAGTTACTTTGAAAAACTGTATTCCAACAAAATAGAAAATACTGAAGACATTGACAAATTTCTAGAGACATATGCTCCCCCCAAACTGAACCAGGAGGACATACATAATTTAAACATATCAATATCAAGCAATGACATAGAAGAAGCCATTAAAAACCTACCATCTAAGAAAAGCCAAGGACCAGACGGATTCTCAGCCGAGATCTACAAGACCTTCAAAGAAGATCTCATTCCAATACTTCTGAAAGTATTCCAGGAAATAGAAAAGGAGGGTACCCTATTAAACTCATTCTATGAAGCTAATATCACCCTCATACCCAAAACAGGAAAAGACAGATCAAGGAAAGAAAATTTTAGACCAATATCCTTGATGAATATAGATGCAAAGATCCTTAACAAAATATTGGCAAACCATATCCAAAAACATAATGAGAAAACCGTGCACCATGGTCAAGTGGAGTTTATCCCTGGAATGCGAGGGTATGGTTTAACATCCAAAAATCAATAAACATAATCCATCATGTCAATAGACTTAAGGATAAGAATCATATGGTTATATCAATTGACACAGAAAAAGCGTTCAACAAATTACAACACCACTACATGCTCAAAACAGTAGAAAAAATAGGGATAGTAGGAACATACATGAACATTGTAAAGGCTATTTATGCTAAGCCCATGGCCAACATCATTCTTAATGGAGAAAAACTGAAACTATTCCCTTTAAAAATGGGAACAAGACAAGGATGTCCTCTTTCACCACTTCTATTCAACATTGTCCTCGAAACTCTAGCCAGAGCAATTAGACAGTCTAAAGAAATTAAAGGGATATGAACAGGAAAAGAGAAACTTAAGCTGTCACTATTTGCACATGACATGATTCTATATTTAGAAGATCCAAAAAACTCCTCCAGAAAACTTCTAGACCTCATCAATGAATTCAGCAAAATAGCAGGCTATAAAATCAACACGCACAAATCTATAGTATCTTTATACACAAGTGATGAAACATCTGAAAGGGAAATGAGAAAAAAAACTCCATTTGCAATAGCCTCAAAAAAAAAATAAAATAAAATACTTGGGAATCAATCTAACCAAAGAGGTGAAAGATCTCTACAATGAAAATGACAAAACATTGAAGAAAGAAATTGCGGAAGACCTTAGAAGATGGAAAGATCTCCCATATTCTTGGATAAGCAGAATTAAAATTGTGAAAATGGCCATACTACCAAAAGTGCTATACAGATTCCATCCAATTCCAATTAAAATTCCAATGATGTACCTTACAGACATAGAGCAAGCAATCATGAATTTCATCTGGAAGAATAAGAAAACCAGAATAGCTAAAGCAATCCTTAGCAGGAAGTATGAAACAGGGGTATCTCAATACCAGAACTCCAACTATACTACAAAGCAATAGTAACAAAAACAGCATGGTATTGGCAACAAAATAGACAGGTAGATCAATGGTACAGAATAAAGGTCATGGACACAAACCCAAATAAATACAATTTTCTCATACTAGACAAAGGGGCCAAAAATATGCAATGGAGAAAAGATAGCCTCTTCAACAAATGCTGCTGGGAAAACTGGAAATCCATAAGCAAGAGAATGAAACTAAATCCCTATCTCTCATCCTGCACAAAAATCAACTCACAATGGATCAAGGACCTTGAAATCAGACCAGAGACCCTGCATCTAATAAAATAAAAAGTGGGTCCAAATCTTCAACTTGTTGGTTTAGGATCAGACTTCCTTAACAGGACTCCCATAGTACAAGAAATAAAAGCAAGAATCAATAACTGGGATAGATTCAAACTAAATAGCTTTTTCTCAGCAAAGGAAACTATCAGCAATGCGAAGAGAGAGGCTACAGAGTGGGAGAATATCTTTGCCACTCATACTTCAGATAGAGCACTAATTTCCAGAATATATAAAGAACTCAAAAAACTCTATATGAAGAATACAAATAACCCATTCAACAAATGGGCTAAGGATATGAACAGACACTTCACAGAAGATCTACAAGCAATCAACAAGCATATGAAAGAATGTTCAACATCTTTAGTAATAAGAGAAATGCAAATCAAAACTACACTAAGATTCCATTTCACCCCCATAAGAATGGTGCTTATCAGGAATACAGTAATAAAAGGTACACTCATACATTGCTGGTGGGGTTGCAGATTAGTGCAGCCACTCTGGAAAGCAATGTGGAGATTCCTTAGAAAACTTGGAATGGAACCACCATTTGACTCAGCTATCCCACTCCTCTGCTTATACCCAAAGGACTTAAAATCAACATACTACATAGATACAGCCACATCAATGTTTATAACTGCTCAATTCACAATAGCCAGATTATGGAACCAACATAGATGTCCTTCAATTGATGAATGGATAAAGAAACTGTGGTGTATATATATATATATATATATATATATATATATATATATATATATATATATATATTTATTTATTTATATATATATACAATGGAATATTACTCAGCTAAAAGAATAAGAAAATTATGGCATTTTCAGGCCAATGAATGAAATTGGAGAACATCATGCTAAGTGAGATAATCCAATGTCAAAAAACCAAAGGACGAATGATCTCGCTGATAAGCGGATGAGGACACATAATGGGGGGTGGGGTAGCAAGAATGGAGGAAGGAGGGACTGTATAGAGGGAAAAGAGTGGTGGGAGGGGTGGAGGGAAGGGAAAAATAACAGAATGAATCAAACATCTTTACCCTATGTAAATGTTTGATTACACAAATGGTATGCTGTTACTCCATGTACAAACAGAAAGAACATGTATCCCATTTGTTCACAATAAAAATAAATTTAAAAAAATTTTTAAAAAAGTAAGTATGGTACATATACACAATGGAATATTACTCAGCCATAAATAAGAATGAAATTATGGCATTTGCCATTAAATGGATGGAACTAGAGAATATCATGCTAAGTGAAATAAGACAATCCTAAGAAAACAAAGACAATGTTCTCTCTGATATGTGAATGCTAACTCACAACAGGTTGAGGGGTGGGAGGAGTGGAGGTCCACCAGACTAGACAGGGGGCAGTAGAGAGAACTGGGGACATAGGAATGGGAAAGACAGTAGAATGAATTGGACATTGCTTTCCTATATTCACGTATGAATACATGACCAGTGTAACTCCACATGGTATACAACCACAAGAATGGGAAGTTACATCCCATGTATGTATGATATGACACAATACATTCTTCCATCATGCATAACTAAAAAAATAAATAAATAAAAATTTTAAAAATAAAAAAAAAAACAGAAACAGTTCAGGTGAAGAATTTGAAAAATCAGATCACTAGCGTTAAAATGTCTTCAAGGTTAATGTCTACCATTCCCTTTTGTTTCTTTTATTTTTATTTTATACTACTCCCATTTATTCTTTCTTTTTTTGTTTGTTTCACAAATTGGTATTTATTGATTCAACAACAAAAATAGATTACATCATCCATTTTGACAATGAAACTATGTTGGAATTGGAGGGAAAAAATCATAAAATATTAACTGTAACTCTATTAAGAAAGCATAATTCATGTGATACATGAGAATCAAAATCAGTTATATCAAAGCTACCCATGATTGGTTTAATCCTTACCATTCACAAATACCACTAGTATAGAATGATATTCAGATAAGACAAACTTAATTAAATCTTGCTTTAATAAAGAAATGTCACATGTGTTTTTCTTCTATCACAAGCTACTAGTACTCATGCTAGTGTTGAATAGGGTCAAACATTATCATAAAATTAAAGTGGTCTTTCACTGAGGTTTTAGAAAAATGCTATTAGAGAAATCTTCAGAAATAGCCTACTGGAAAACATTTTCAGTGACAGATATATTGATTTTTTATATACTTTACTAACTATAAGATATAATTTATTCTGCCAATAGAGGTTTTAAAAGCCACATCTTGAGTATAAAAATTCTGAGAATGACATACCTTTTAGAAAATATTTAAAATATATTTTAAAATCAATGTTGTGTTACTACATCCTGTGTTGACTTTACCTGTATAAATAGAAACTAGATATTTCCTTGGTTCTCAAAGTAGAGCATCTTTTTTAAAACTCAGATTACTGGACTCTAGCCCCAGGGTTTGAGGTTCAACAGCTCTGAAATGGGGGCCTGAGAATTTTCATTTATACTATGCTCCTAGATTAAGCCAATGCAGCTAATACAGCAACTACTACCCTTTGCAAACAACCGTCGACAAAGTAATAATTCTTCCAAATTAAGAAAATAAATTCACATTCTATTTCTTGCTATATCTCAATATAATTAAAATCTGTGAAATTCTGGTAAAACTATTATAAATGACAAAGAGCAACTAGTTTGATTTCTTTAATTTTGAGTATGGGTTCATCAAAAATATTCTGTAATTCCTATTTCTAAAGTATATTTTATATGAAAATAATGAGTAATTTCTTAAAACTGTAGGTATATAATAGAACATGATAAAATTGCATTTAAATTATTGAGTTTTGATTTAAAAATATGTAACCATATCAAATAAAAGGCAGTCTGTGATACTATTTCCTATAAAATAAGTTAGGAAGTTTTGTTTGTTTGTTTGTTTGTTTGTTCTTAAATGGTGCTTGGGGGCACAGGCTCAGTTTCCTTAAAACAAAAGTGAGACATTTAGCAGTGACAGCTTTTCAGCTCTAGAATTTCTCAGCTTGGACTGCATTAATTCAATCCTGCCTTTGCCATAAAGAAGCTAGCACCCACCAGATGTGGAAAACAGAGTAAATGTATTGGAGGAACTCCAAAAGTCTATGGGAAAAAATGACCTTACATTTTGCTGATTATTAATACACAGAGAGTTTCCAAATAGACAGTGAAAGAGAAAATATAACTTGACTGCCTGGAGCATGTCTTTCAGCTCTCACCTGTGCATCTGTATTTGATCCTTGAATATTAGTTATTCCTTTTTGGTTAAATAGACAATCAGTGGATAGTTCAAGATTCAAGAGTAGAGTGTGGAGTTCGCTGCTGTTCAGTAGCAAAATTTCCCATTTATTCTTAAGACCTGATAACATTTACTGTAATATGATTCTACTTTTTAATTACCCAAATTATTATTTACTGAGTGTATATTTGAAATAATATTGTGTGTGTAAGATAATTTGTTGTTTTTAATTGAAGTTGCCAATCTCTTCCTGTTTACCTCATAAACTATTTAGCACATGGCATACCATATTGTATCAATGTATTTTATTTTATTTTATTTTTTTTTATTATAAAATTGTAAACAAATGGGATACATGTTGTTTCTCTGTCTGTACATGGCGTAAAGGCATACCATTTGTGTAATCATAAATCTACATAGGGTAATGTTGTTTGATTCATTCTGCCATTTTTTCCCCTTCCCCCCCTCCCCTCCCACCCTTCCCCTCCATCTATACAGTCCTTCCTTCCTCCATTCCTGCCCCCCTCCCTAAACCCAACTCCAACCCCAACACTAACCCTTCCCACCCCCCATTATGTGTCATCATCCACTTATTAGCGATATCATTCTTCCTTTGGTTTTTTGAGATTGGCTTATCTCACTTAGCATGATATTCTCCAATTTCATCCATTTGCCTGCAAATGCCATAATTTTATCGTTCTTTATGGCTGAGTAATATTCCATTGTATATATATACCACATTTTCTTTATCCATTCATCAATTGAAGGACATCTAGGTTGGTTCCACAATCTGGCTATTGTGAACTGAGCAGCTATGAACATTGATGTGGCTGTATCTCTGTAATATGCTGATTTTAAGTCCTTTGGGTATAGGCCAAGGAGTGGGATAGCTGGGTCAAATGGTGTTTCCATTCCAAGTTTTCTAAGGAATCTCCACACTGCTTTCCAGAGTGGTTGCACTAATTTGCAGCCCCACCAGCAATGTAAGAGTGTACCTTTCTCCCCACATCCTCGCCAACACCCGTTGTTGGTTGTATTCTTGATAATTGCCATTCTAATTGGGGTGAGATGGAATCTTAGGGTGGTTTTGATTTGCATTTCTCTTATTACTAGAGATGTTGAACATTTTCCCATATGTTTGTTGATTGCTTGTAGATCTTCTTCTGTGAAGTGTCTATTCATTTCCTTAGCCCATTTGTCAATTGGATTATTTACATTCTTGGTGTAGAGTTTTTTGAGTTCTTTATAGATTCTGGAGATTAGCGCTCTATCTGAAGTATGATTGGTAAAGATTTTCTCCCACTCTGTAGGCTCTTTCTTTGCATTGCTGATAGTTTCCTTTGCTGAGAGAAAGCTTTTTAGTTTGAATCTATCCCAGTTATTAATTCTTGCTTTTATTTCTTGTGCTATGGTGTCGTCCTTGAAACTCTAGCCAGAGCAATTAGACAGACCAAAGAAATTAAAGGGATACGAATAGGAAAAGAAGAACTCAAACTATCCCTATTTGCTGATGATATGATAGTATACTTAGAGGAACCAGGAAATTCCACCAGAAAACTTTTAGATCTCATAAGTGAATTCAGTAAAGTAGCGGGATATAAGATCAATGCACATAAATCGAAGGCATTTTTATATATAAGCGATGAATCTTCAGAAAGAGAAATTAGGAAAACTACCCCATTCACAATAGCTTCGAAAAAAATAAAGTATTTGGGAATCAATCTCACAAAAGAGGTGAAAGACCTCTACAATGAGAACTACAGAACACTAAAGAAAGAAATTCAAGAAAACCTTAGAAGATGGAAAGATCTCCCATGTTCTTGGATAGGAAGAATTAATATTGTCAAAATGGCCATACTACCAAAAGTGCTATACAGATTCAATGCAATTCCAATTAAAATCCAAATGATGTACCTTACAGAAATAGAGCAAGCAATTATGAAATTCATCTGGAAGAATAAAAAACCCAGAATAGCTAAAGCAATCCTTGGCAGAAAGAGTGAAGCAGGGGGTATCGCAATACCAGATCTTCAACTCTACTACAAAGCAATAGTAACAAAAACGGCATGGTATTCGTACCAAAGTAGAAAGGTGGATCAATGGTACAGAATAGAGGACACGAACACAAACCCAAATAAATACAATTTTCTCATACTAGACAAAGGGGCCAAAAATATGCAATGGAGAAAAGATAGCCTCTTCAACAAATGGTGCTGGGAGAATTGGAAATCCATATGCAACAGAATGAAACTAAACCCATATCTCTCACCATGCACGAAACTAAACTCAAAATGGATTAAGGATCTCGGAATCAGACCAGAGACCTTGCATCTTATAGAAGAAAAAGTAGGTCCAGAGCTTCAACATGTCGGCTTAGGACCAGACTTCCTCAACAGGACTCCCATAGCACAAGAAATAAAAGCAAGAATTAATAACTGGGATAGATTCAATGTATTTTAAAATAATATATATTATATATGCTAAAACTTAAAATTTATTTGTAAATCTTTGGGAAGTAACATATATAATTTGAATATTAAGTTTTAGCATATATATTAAATGAAATAAACTTACATATAAAAAGATGATGTTATAAAATTTAGGCATGTGAAAATAATAGGAGTATTTCTCTAAGATGATTGAATATTATTTCATGTGCTTTTAAGCCATTCTGAATGTTTCTCCCTCTTCACACTATAATAT
Source organism: Sciurus carolinensis (assembly GCF_902686445.1). Classification (NCBI taxonomy): domain Eukaryota; kingdom Metazoa; phylum Chordata; class Mammalia; order Rodentia; family Sciuridae; genus Sciurus; species Sciurus carolinensis. The sequence goes on from NC_062224.1 coordinate 38,050,111, forward strand.
CTGTGTACATTTCAGGTTTTTATTGCTTTGCAGGATGATTTTTATGGATGTTGTTATTAGTTTGCATGTACATCTTTATGATAAAAAATGACATTTTGTCTTTCAAACTTAGAAGATATTGTATTTTAAGTTGTTACTTATTTTTTTATTATATTATTATCCATTTTTCATTTGTGCTTTATAACATCTGAGTTTATTGCTTAATTTAGAAAAGTAAAAGACAAATAAATAGGTACACAGATACATACATCATTGATTCATGGACAGATCTAAGCTGGAAGGATTTAGTTCAACGGTACGGCATTTCCTAGCATTTGTGGGCCCTGGATTCAATCTCAATTACCACCCCCCAAATAAAGACACCAAAACACAAAAAGACTCTGAGGCAGTATAAACTTAGTTCTATCTGCATACATGATTTTTTCTATTATTTTCCATTTTAATGTTCACTACATGGTATCAATTAAGACAATTAAATATCCTAAATGTGATCCTTAAAATACTTTTACAGGAAAATAAATTTAATAACCTACAAGTTTTATTATTTAAAAAGGAGAGAAACTGACTATTGTCATAGTAATTTTCACATTCTTCACTTTCAATTTTCTACATTAATTTTTAAAAATATAGATAAGGAAACCTTGATGCGAATAATGTAATCCAAATTGATCATATGCATTTATTAATAAATGAGAATGTTGTGATTATGGATTGACAATTATTTCAGTGAATGAAAGCTAATAACTTGGGGTGCACGTGAAAGTTTGCTTACTATGATTATAAGACAGAATAGTGTCAACCCACTGAGTTTAAACTAAACTTCTGTAAAATAGGAGTCACATTTCTGTGTGCTGTCTTGGAATTTATAGGCCTTATCTAGTTTTTCTTCTCCAAATTTTATATCATTCACTGTCAAAAATATAGCTGACAATGATAACATGTTGCCTCCTGTTCAAAAAATACTGTATCTTAGAAGAGTCTATAAAACACTATACTGACTCTTAATATATGACTTTGGTGTTTGCTCACTCACATAAATATTATTTTATTTTTATATAAAATAGTAAAAAAGCAGTAACATTGACTTACCACTGATGCATTTATTAGTAAACTGTGGACTTGCAATGCTACTTACAGTTTCTTGGAAAAAAGTGAAACTGAGAAGTTAAGGTTTGCTTGAAACATTCAGTGCCTTGACAGGAGTAAATTTTCCTTTTAGCCATGCCCTGAGGTCCCTATGTCTCATAAAATAGCAAAAAAATGTAACTTTGTATTTCCTGTATTACAAATTTCAATAAGTATACATAGGAGTAAAGACATAATTGTTAGCCATAGGCGAGAACATTCTTGCAGCTCTCTTCTTCAGTATGAAGGTAATATGTTTCCTTTTATACTGGTTGGATCATCTACAATTTAAAATAACCATTTCTAGTATAATGTTTCAATATAAAAGCACTTCAAAACAATTTCATCAAACTGTCATAATAGCTAATAAAAAAATTAGTGTTTTCTCAATAACCATGGTTTGGCATTGTTGATATGCTCTCAAAGATCTCTGCTAGATGCAGTGGTTCTCTGCTAATTAGGCGTTTATTAACAGCAAATAAGAGCACTTTTTTTATTGGAAAAAAAAAAAAACTTCTAGTTTATTAACAAAATTCACATAATAATAATTGTACAGTTCTTTCTCTGCAAATGTCACTCATTAAACTACGACAGACGTGGATGAGTAGACATCCTTTAAAACTTTTCTGTCAGATAGATCACTGCACTTTATCCGGCTTGGATGGCACTCTTCAGGAGGGTGTAAGCTGGGGCCTATTCTGCGTCATGCTCGAGGCCCAGGTCATGGTGCTCGAGCTCTTCATCTCGGAATTGCTTTATCACCTGAAGAAGCTCCTGGTGTCTTTCGGGGTCCTCCTCCATGAGCGTCCTGATCTGGTTGTTATAGTGATGCGCTATGGACTCTTCCACCGCCACCATGCAGGTCTTGGCGCCCTCCTTCCCCAGCAAGGCGGTCCCTGCCCCCAGCGCAAAGCCCACCACGTTCCAAAAGGGCATGAGGACCGTGGGCCAGACCCGGAAGGCCACCATCAGCTCGTTGAACTTCTTCAAATGGTCCTTTTCTTGATCCCACATTTTCTGAATGACCGGCCCAACGCTCCTCCGGCCCAGGACGGCCATCTGGCCAGCGTAGATGCGTTCGCTCCATTTTCACCTGCGTGATCCACCCGGATTATCCGATCCACAGCGGAACGATTGACGTCGTCTAAGGTCGTTCCAGAACTTCGCGACCTGACGCTGATTCTTCTCCCACAAGCCGAGAGGGGCCGCCGGGTGCCCATGTGCAGTCGCCATAGGGAGGGAGCTGCCGACGCCCCGGCTCAACTCGTCTCCCGTATCTCAAAGTCAAGAGAGAGCATTTATATTTAATTCACTGAGTACTTTTTATCACTTATAATTCTTAAAACTTTCATTTTCCCTATTATTTCTAGGAAATAAGTTATAATACCAACCATAATTTTATAACACAGAGTAACACTTCAAAGGTAACCAAAATATTTCAAAATATTTTAAAAATATTATTGTTACACACTTCTTTAGGAAATTAAAGTTTATGGAAACTTCCTATTTAAAATCCATGAAAATAATTAATATTTTATTAAGATCCAACAAAACTTACAAATAAAAAATAAAGCAAATAATTGTTCCCTTCTTGTTATTTCACAATATCTTAGATATCAAATACAATGAACTTAGGATGTGTCTGTGGTACTTAAGAAATTAAAACACTGGATCCAAGATGGCGGCCTAGAGGGAGACTGCACCCCCGGTCGCTCCAGAACCCAGGAGTTAAGAAGGGGAGGCATTGAGAGACTCGGACTGAAGTGGAGCCACGGGTGAGTCTGCCCACTGGGTAAAGCTCGGCCGGGTGGCAGGCCCAGATAGAGGTGGCTTATCGGAGCCGGGCAGGGCAGCTAGAGCCATCCACAGGCAGTCCTGCGCACTCCGGTGGTGGGCCCCGCCCACACAGCCAGCTTCTCCAGGTTCTCGGAATGGAACTGGCCCGCTAGTGAGAGCCTGTCTGAACAGAGCACGCTCCGAGTCCCGGAGCCCCTGCAGTGCAGTGTACTCCTGCAAAGAACCAGCGGAGAGGCTCGATCTGCAGTCAGCCTCAGGGATAAGGTCAGGGCAGCCGGAGACCTCTTCAGGCGGCTCTGCCCACTCCGGCTGCGGGCTCTCTTCACGGGGCGATCCAAGATGGCGGCCTAGAGGGAGACTGCACCCCCGGTCGCTCCAGAACCCAGGAGTTAAGAAGGGGAGGCATTGAGAGACTCGGACTGAAGTGGAGCCACGGGTGAGTCTGCCCACTGGGTAAAGCTCGGCCCGGGTGGCAGGCCCAGATAGAGGTGGCTTATCGGAGCCGGGCAGGGCAGCTAGAGTCATCCACAGGCAGTCCTGCGCACTCCGGCGGTGGGCCCCGCCCACACAGCCAGCTTCTCCTGGTTCTCGGAACGGAACTGGCCCGCTAGTGAGAGCCTGTCTGAACAGAGCACGCTCCGAGTCCCGGAGCCCCTGCAGTGCAGTGTACTCCTGCAAAGAACCAGCGGAGAGGCTCGATCTGCAGTCAGCCTCAGGGATAAGGGCAGGGCAGCAGGAGACCTCTTCAGGCGGCTCTGCCCACTCCGGCTGCGGGCTCTCTTCACGGGGCGATCCAAGATAGCGGCCTAGAGGGAGACTGCACCCCCGGTCGCTCCAGAACCCAGGAGTTAAGAAGGGGAGGCATTGAGAGACTCGGACTGAAGTGGAGCCACGGGTGAGTCTGCCCACTGGGTAAAGCTCAGCCCGGGTGGCAGGCCCAGATAGAGGTGGCTTAGCAGAGCCGGGCAGGGCAGCTTGAGTCTTCCCAAGGTAGCCTTCCACACTCCGGCAGTGGGCTCTTCCCACACGGCCAGCTGCACGGTGCAGGCCCACAGTGAGAGCATTTCCGCACAGAGCCAGTTCCAAAACGTGGAACCAGTAGGCGGCTAGGGGCAGTATTCTTCGAATGAGCTGCTTTATCAGATTCCTCCAAGACATCAGGCTACTGAAGGCTGGGAGGTGATACACTGGAAATCTACTGGGACACTATAAGCCAATAGTGGAAAAACTGCAATATCTCAGGGTCCCACTGACAACTGACCATTATGAGAAAACAAGGGAAGAAAATGTCCCAAACAAACCTAGATACTACATCAATAAAACCCAATGACAGCAGAGCAGAAGAAATGTCAGAAAGGGAGTTCAGAATGTACGTAATTAAAACGATCAGGGAAGCTAATGAGGAGATGAAAGAGCAAATGCAGGCATTGAAGGAGGAGATGAAAGAGCAAATGCAGGCATTAAATGATCGCACCAATCAACAGTTAAAAGACCAAATACGGGAAGCAAGAGATCATTTCAATAAAGAGTTAGAGATACTGAAAAAAAACCAAACTGAAATCCTTGAAATGAAGGAAACAATAAACCAAGTTAAAAACTCCATAGAAAGCATAACCAATAGGATAGAACACCTGGAAGACAGAACCTCAGACATTGAAGACAAAATATTTAACCTTGAAAACAAAGTGGAACAAACAGAGAAGATGGTAAGAAATCATGAACAGAATCTCCAAGAACTATGGGATATCATGAAAAGGCCAAATTTGAGAATTATTGGGATTGAGGAAGGCTTAGAGAAACAAACCAAAGGAATGAACAATCTATTCAATGAAATAATAACAGAAAATTTCCCAAATCTGAAGAATGAAATGGAAACCAAGTACAAGAGGCTTATAGAACTCCAAACATACAAAATTACAACAGACCCACACCAAGGCACATTATTATGAAAATACCTAACATACAAAATAAAGACAGAATTTTAAAGGCCGCGAGAGAAAAGAATCAAATTACATTCAGAGGGAAACCAATAAGAATATCAGCAGATTTTTCAATCCAGACCCTAAAAGCTAGAAGGGCCTGGAACAACATATACCAAGCCCTGAAAGAAAATGGATGCCAACCAAGAATCTTATACCCAGCAAAACTTACCTTCAAATTTGACGATGAAATAAGATCCTTCCATGATAAACAAAAGCTAAAGGAATTTACAAAAAGAAAGCCAGCATTACAGAACATTCTCAGCAAAATATTCCATGAGGAAGAGATGAAAAACAACGATGCAAATCAGCAACAGGAGGCGCTAGCCTAAAGGAATAGCCAAATAAAGGAGAAACCAAATCATGTCAAAAACAAATATGAGTCAATTGACTGGGAATACAAATCATATCACAATAATAACCCTGAATGTTAATGGCCTGAATTCATCAATCAAAAGACACAGACTGGCAGATTGGATTAAAAAGAAAAATCCAACAATATGCTGCCTGCAAGAGACACATCTCATAGAAAGAGACACCCATAGACTAAAGGTGAAAGGATGGGGAAAAACATACCATGCACACGGACACAGCAAAAAAGCTGGAGTATCCATCCTCATCTCAGATAATGTGGACTTCAAACCAAAACTAGTCAGAAGGGATAAAGAAGGACATTACATGCTCCTTAAGGGAAGCATAAATCAGCAAGACATAACAATCATAAATATCTATGCCCCGAACATTGGCTCATCCACGTACGTCAAACAAATCCTTCTCAATTCCAGAAATCAAATAGACCACAACACAATAATACTAGGCGATTTTAACACACCTCTCTCACCACTGGATAGATCGTCCAAACAAAAATTGAATAAAGAAACTATAGATCTCAACAACACAATCAGCAATTTAGACTTAACGGACATATATAGAATATACCATCCAACAAAGAATGAATACACTTTCTTCTCAGCAGCACATGGATCCTTCTCTAAAATAGACCATATTTTATGCCACAAAGCTACTGTTAGTAAATACAAGAAGATAGAGATACTACCTTGTACTCTATCAGATCATAATGGATTGAAATTAGAAATAAATGACAGAATAAAAAACAGAAACTTCTCCAATACCTGGAGACTAAATAATACACTATTATATGATGAATGGATAACAGAAGACATCAGGAGGGAAATAAAAAAATTCTTAGAAGTAAACGAGAACAAAGACACATCATATCAAAATCTCTGGGACACTATGAAAGCAGTACTTAGAGGAAGATTTATTTCATGGGGTGCATTCAAAAAAAGAAGTAGAAATCAACAAATAAACGAGTTAACACTACAACTCAAAGCACTAGAAAAAGAAGAGCAGACCAATACCAAAAGTAGTAGAAGACAGGAAATAGTTAAAATCAGAGCCGAAATCAACGAAATTGAAACAAAAGAAACAATCGGAAAAATTAATAAAATAAATAGTTGGTTCTTTGAAAAAATAAATAAAATTGATAAACCCTTAGCCACACTAACAAAGAGAAAGAGGGAGAAAACTCAAATTACTAAAATTCGGAATGAACAAGGAAACATCACAACAGACACGAGTGAAATACAAAACATAATTAGAAGCTATTTCGAAAATCTATACTCCAACAAAACAGAAAACCTTGAAGACATCAACAAATTTCTAGAGACATATGAACTACCTAAACTGAACGAGGAGGACATACACAACTTAAATAAACCAATTTCAAGCAATGAAATAGAAGAGGTCATCAAAAGCCTACCAACAAAGAAAAGTCCAGGACCAGATGGGTTCTCAGCCGAGTTCTATAAAACCTTTAAAGAAGAGCTCATTCCAATACTCCTCAAACTATTCCATGAAATAGAAGAGGAGGGAACCCTACCAAACTCGTTCTATGAAGCCAATATCACCCTGATACCTAAACCAGACAGAGACACATCAAGGAAAGAAAATTTCAGACCAATATCCTTAATGAACATCGATGCAAAAATTCTCAACAAAATTTTAGCAAATCGCATACAAATATATATTAAAAAGATAGTGCACCACGATCAAGTGGGTTTTATCCCAGGGATGCAAGGTTGGTTCAACATTTGGAAATCAATAAATTTCATTCACCATATCAACAGACTTAAAGTTAAGAATCACATGATTATTTCAATAGATGCAGAAAAAGCATTTGATAAAATACAGCATCCCTTCATGCTCAAAACACTAGAAAAAATTGGGGTAATGGGAACATTCCTAAACATTATAAAGGCCATCTACGCTAAGCCCATGGCTAATATCATTCTAAATGGTGAAAAACTGAAAGCGTTCCCCCTAAAAACTGGAACAAGGCAGGGATGCCCTCTTTCACCGCTTCTATTCAACATCGTCCTTGAGACTCTAGCCAGAGCAATCAGACAAACCAAAGAAATTAAAGGGATACGAATAGGAAAAGAAGAACTCAAACTATCCCTGTTCGCTGATGACATGATTATATATTTAGAGGAACCTGGAAATTCCACCAGAAAACTTTTAGAACTCATAAGTGAATTCAGTAAAGTAGCAGGTTACAAGATCAATGCTCATAAATCCAATGCATTTTTATACATAAGTGATGAATCTTCAGAAAGAGAAATTAGGAAAACTACTCCATTCACAATAGCATCGAAAAAAATAAAATACTTGGGAATCAATCTCACAAAAGAGGTGAAAGACCTCTACAATGAGAACTACAGAACACTAAAGAAAGAAATTAAAGAAAACCTTAGAAGATGGAAAGATCTCCCATGTTCCTGGATAGGCAGAATTAATATCGTCAAAATGGCTATACTACCTAAAGTTCTATACAGATTCAATGCAATTCCAATTAAAATCCCAATGATGTACCTCGCAGAAATAGAGCAAGCAATTATGAAATTCATCTGGAAGAATAAAAAACCTAGAATAGCTAAAGCAATCCTCAGTAGCAAGAGTGAAGCAGGGGGTATTGCAATACCAGATCTTCAACTCTACTACAAAGCAATAGTAACAAAAACGGCATGGTATTGGTACCAAAATAGACAGGTAGATCAATGGTACAGAATAGAGGACATGGACACAAACCCAAATAAATACAATTTTCTCATACTAGACAAAGGTTCCAACAATATGCAATGGAGAAAAGATAGCCTCTTCAACAAATGGTGCTGGGAAAACTGGAAAACTATATGCAATAGAATGAAACTAAACCCCTATCTCTCACCCTACACAAAACTCAACTCAAAATGGATCAAGGACCTTGGAATCAGACCAGAGACCCTGCATCTTATAGAAGAAAAAGTAGGTCCAAATCTTCAACTTGTTGGCTCAGGATCAGATTTCCTTAACAGGACTCCCATAGCACAAGAAATAAAAGCAAGAATAAACAACTGGGATAGATTCAAACTAAAAAGCTTTCTCTCAGCAAAGGAAACTATCAGAAATGTGAAGAGAGAGCCTACAGAGTGGGAGAATATCTTTGCCAACCATACTTCAGATAGAGCGCTAATTTCCAGAATCTATAAAGAACTCAAAAAACTCTACACGAAGAATACAAATAATCCAATCAACAAATGGGCTAAGGAAATGAACAGACACTTCACAGAAGAAGATGTACAAGTAATCACCAGATATATGAAAAAATGTTCAACATCCCTAGTAATAAGGGAAATGCAAATCAAAAGTACCCTAACATTTCATCTCACCCCAATTAGAATGGCGATTATCAAGAATACAAGCAACAATAGGTGTTGGCGAGGATGTGGTGAAAAAGGAACACTCATACATTGCTGGTGGGGTTGCAAATTAGTGCAACCACTCTGGAAAGCAGTGTGGAGATTCCTCAGAAAGCTTGGAATGGAAACACCATTTGACCCAGCTATCCCACTCCTTGGCCTATACCCAAAGGACTTAAAATCAGCATACTACAGAGATACAGCCACATCAATGTTCATTGCTGCTCAATTCACCATAGCCAAATTGTGGAACCAACCTAGATGCCCTTCAGTTGATGAATGGATAAAGAAACTGTGGCATATTTATACAATGGAATATTACTCCGCAATGAAGAATGATAAAATTATGGCATTTGTAGGCAAATGGTCGAAATTGGAGAATATCATGCTAAGTGAGATAAGCCAATCTCAAAAAACTAAAGGACGAATGATCTCGCTGATAAGTGGATGAGGACATATAATGGGGGGTGGGAGGGGCTAGCATTAGGTTTAGGGTTAGGTTTAGAGTTAGGCTAAGGAGAGCGGTAAGAATGAAGGAAAGAAGGACTGTGTAGAGGGAAAAGAGGGTGGGAGGGGTGGGAGGGGTGGGGGGGAGGGGAAAAATATAATAAACATCATTACCCTATGTAAACGTAAAAAAAATAAATAAATAAATAAAAAAAAAAAATGAAAAAAAAAAAAAATGATAAATAAATAGAAGGAAGACCAGTAGAGTTGAGGAAGGGGAACAGTGAGAGGGAAAGGCAGAAGGGAAGGGAATGAGGAAATTCTAGGGACTGAAATAGAGCAAATTATATTCCATGAGTATATGATTATGTCAGAATGAACCCCACTCTTATGTATAACTATGATGCACTAATAAAAAAAAGTTTGTAAAAAAAAAAAAAAAAAAAAAAAAAAAGAAATTAAAACACTAACACAGATTATGTTTAAAGAGATAAAATTAAAATAGTGTCTTTGTTAATAGTTTAGGGACTCTATAAAATGCCTTCTGAAATAATTATATTCTTATTTATGCTAATCCTTTTCTAAGGAACACTTCTGCTTCTTTATGTGCAATATAAATTTTCAACTTCTTGAATTCTTTTATTTCAGATTGATATATAGATATATTTATATTGAGATAGAGATTATTCCCAGTAGTTGTTTTTATCATTGCAATTGAAGCAAATCAAGCAAGAGTTGTATTTTTACATTCATATAGGGTAAAGCTTTAAATTTTTTTGTAATTTTTCTCTTCTTTTCATTTAGGAGTACATAATATCTCACAAAGTGCAAAAAGAGCAAGTTTTGAGTTTATTCCTCTACAAAGAGGAAGGGATAAAAATGCTTCATATTTTAATAGTTTCCAATAGAAGAATTATCACATGAAATAAGACATTCATATGTATCTCTTGGTACTTATTAAAGAGTTATTTTAGCAGTAACATTTTTCTTACATGGGACTTTAATGGTATTATATATCATTTTCATTTAATTTCACTAGTAATATTAAACATATAATCTCCAAATGAACAGTTTGTTGAACATTCGTTAATTAAAAAGAGAAATTATACTAAAATAATTAAGAAAACCATAGTTATTATTCATAAATTATCTATAATCTGTATTTAATCATGTCTTATCCCACAGAGGTGGGTTCAAATTTGAGCTAATAGATGTTGCTTCCTTTCCAAATTTTTAGTATAATATACCAGATGTAATGAAAATTGTAAAGTGGGAATGTCCTCCTTTATTTATTGTTAATTTTGAGATAATTTTTCCATGCTGATAAGTATAAATATACATCAAAATAGAATGTAAAGAAAAACTTATCATTAAAATTTCTGAATTGTCATAAAATATTTTCTGTATAAATTTATGTTTTTCTTCAGTGTAACAATTTTTTGATGGGAATTTAGATAATATAATCAAATTTTTCCCTATAATTTGGCCACGTTGCAACTCAAGTGATAAACACATAGCATTACTTGAAAACAGTAAAACGTTACTCCCTAGCCTAACTTTTTCAGTGTGTTTTATTACATGTTATTTGTTTATTTTATCATTCATAAAACAAAGGAAACATAACAAATCTTTTATCTATTTCTTATAACAGAGAAAAGCAAGTAAAGATGATTTACAAAGGCCTTGTGCAGTTTTCCTCCAAAAATTATTCAAAATATTACAAAAATTCAATAGTCTCATTTTTGTGGCAATAGTTTATAAAAAAACATTTAAAAATCTAGTTTGACATGCACACGTGTGTGCGCGGGCACACACACACATTTATAAAAGAGAAAATCAGTCTTAATCACAAAATGTGTATTTGGTGGCATTCATTTCCTTCATATATTTAGCACATACAATGTGCCCAGTGCTAAGTACTGATGACCAAATAAGAAATATTTGTGTTCTCTGAATTGGCGAGTCCAAATGTCTTGCAGTGGGCATGATGCTAGTGTCTTGTGCTGTGTAACAAATTACTGAGAAATCTAAACCAAAAGAACAGCATAAACCAATATGCACATCCTGATTCTGTGTCGCAGTTGGTCTGGGCAGGCTTCACTGGGATCTTCAACTAGGATATCATGAGGTTGGAGAAGTCAAGGTTTCAAACAGGCTGACCTTTTATTTGCAGGCTCTGTGAAGAATCATCTTTTAAGCTCATGGGACAGGGGGTTGTTGCTGATGCCTTAAAAAATACACAGGGGAAGCCCTGTGGAAAGGATCAGAGCAGTCTGTACAGTCTGAGAGGAACTCCTGACAGAAGTTGAGAAAATAGAGATCTTTTTTCTATAATCACTCTACCATTACAATACATGTTACTCTGTTTTTTTCCTACAAAACCCCCATTCCCATCATTAAGCCAGTAGCAGCCCCCTCTTTTACTACTAATAATTTACAGTAAACTTAATTACATGTGCAAAAACTCTTCTGCTATTACAAAAGGGTGAGGGTCATTAGGACTATATTAGTGTTCCTCCTAGCACAGATAGAGAGAACAGGACACAGAGTGGAGAGGTCATCCCCTGCAGAGTATATCTTTGCACTCAATCTTGATGCTGCAGTGCACAGTGATAAGGAAACCAAGGGAAGATTGTGGTAAAGGATCTAATGAGGACGCCAAGCTTCTCTTTTCTAAACTGAAGCTAATTGGCATTCTAGGTCTGATGCTGCTATTCCCTGTTCTGTTTCATGTTTCATCATGGATTTCCATGCATTTATTTTTTGCTTCTATTGTCATTGTTTTTAGACATCCATTATATATTTGGTGATATTATTATGAATCATTCACTCTCCCTTTGGAGATTTTTCAGGAAGTTTTTGAATCTTTAAACAAGTGAGAATGACTAGGTGAATCAGATGGGCCTATATTAGAGAAAAAAACTAATTGGAATATATATGAGGAGATTCATGTTTCTTCAGAAATTGCCTTAAGGAAGTGAAGGGACTTGTCAGGCAAGTCCATCATTTGCAGTACAGGCCTCAGAAAGAACAGGCTGGAGCTCTTCTGACTCTGCTATCCATAGAAGAGTCTCTCTTTTTTATGGAAGTTTCAGTCTTACTATTAAAGACTTATAATTGATTGATTTAAGCCCACTCACATTTCTAGAACAACCTATTTTACTTAAAGTAAACTAATTATGGACTTCAATCACATTTTTTACAACATTTAAATTAATGTTTAATTACATGGTTGGGGACTTTATTGTTATGGCAATATATATCCAAATATGGTTTTTGGTTAAAACAACTATTAGTACATAATATGTTATCAGTTTTAAAACACACTTGTAGGGTCATAATTTCTGACCATGTAATATTTTATCAGTTTTAAAACATATTTTTAAGTATGCAAAAGTGATTTTCACAAATCACAAATCTAAACAATTTTCCTCCTGTGTTTGAAAGCATATTTTTTTTGGTTTTAATGTGATTTCTAAATATTTATTAATATTTCATAATTACAGTAACCTCTGTGGTAATTCTTGGTTTGCTCTGGAATGACTGTATGGCATTGGTAATTTATTTAACCTCTCTGAGACTTAATTGATAAAAAAATTAAATAAAAATAAGGTCACATAACAAGGTTTTGTGAACTTCTACAGGTAAAGTGCATTAAAAGCACCTGGCATGTAGTAAATCCTTAATGTTTAGCAGCTATTATTGCAATAGCACTTCTATTTTTCTTACCATCCCCACAAAATAGACTAATTTTGCTTTGTTTCCCTTGAATTCACATCCACATAAGATCAATAAAGAGTTTGACATAGGTTTAAAAATTTTGAAAGCATGATTCTTACTCAGAAGATATGGTTTAGAATGAAGAAATCATCTTTAAAAATGGAAAGACTGGTTGTATGAAAGTATCATCAGTATGGTCTTATCACAGAAAGAGATCCAGGTACAATAGTCCACTATAACTCAAAGTTTTGTATACACCTGCTTTAGTTATATCAATACTTATGAGGAATAGGGTTTAGGAAAATAAGTTCTATGTTGAAGTGTTTAAAAGAAGTTTTTAAAAAGGTCACAATTAAAGTGGAGATCCTCATAATGGGGTTTAGAGCATTATGAGAAACAGAGTGCTTTAATTGCATGACCAACTCTATACCAAAAATATGAAATCTAACCAATTTTCACTTACAAGTGTTTTATTAAAGACTAGGTAGCACCCTCTCAGAAGAAATTAGCAGTCATATTTCCTGTTTGCTACTTATGCTCAGGGTTCATCGATTTCAATTTAAGCAGTCTCTTTTCTACTGCAGCACTCTTATACCAGTTTATAAATCGATTATGTGCTTCCTGCTTAACAGCAGCTAATGTTGCTCTGTTTCCTGAAATTTATTGATCAGGTTTCTTCATCTTCAGCTCTCACCCTCTGCAGGTTGAGGGAGCAGACTTCTGCACAGGAGGCTCTAGAGGTCCCTTCTCCTGGGGCTTCTGAGGGGCCATCTGCATTTTCAATTCAAGTATGAGCATCTATCCTATTTACAGCAAGTTCATTACACTGAAATTTTCTTTTGAACAAGAAGTTTTATCAAATAACTCACATTTAATTAGACACTTTAAAGAAACTTTACTTGGGATTATAAGGCAATCTTTCTCTACTGTGTATGTTTTGTATGGACATTTGGTGGTTTCTGAGATGTATTTAAATATTGCAATGCAAATAGAGCATTCTCTCTCTCCCTTCCCCCCCACCACACACACAGCAAGGAAATATTTCCCAAGTGAGGCCTACTTGGAAAACAGAAGTGCTGAACATATCATACAACATCCTTATGAGAAGAAAGTCAGTCAGTTTTATCTCTGGCCATGAGAAGTTCCTCACCCTCAAGACATGCAAATGACTTTTTCATCTGTTCTTTTTTATGGTATTTGCATAATTAACTTCCACAAACATGAGAGTTGTCAAAATTAACCATTTGTAATTTTCTATTCAGTTCCATGACCTTTTCCAGAGAACTTGATCTGTTCAGAGAAATAAATGCAGTAGTATACAGAGAAGGGGGTCAGTGGCAGAAAAAGTGAATGAGGAATGCAGATTAGCAGTTAGGTAAAGACACATGACTACATTATACATTATAACTACATTATAGTTATTTGATATTTTGGATCCTTTCATACACTCACTTGTTTTTGTTTTAGTAAATCATTAATTTTAATAATATTAGAATAGATGATTCAGTTAGGTGTAATATTGTACTCTCCTGTTTTATTCAGGTTAATGCTACAATGTAAAACTTTTTTCAAGTGTAATGCTAACTGGAAATGCTGTTTGAAAAAATATGCAAGTGATGCAAGTGATGCTGTGTTCTGCATGCTTTGAATTGAGTGCTGGTATAACTGCCATATATGTTTATTTAGTATGAATACTACCTTTTTAAATAAATTCAGAGAGTTGCAATCTGACAGCTATAATAAATCTTTAATTTCATTTTGCTTAGACAAAGTTGATATATGTTGCACGCTGGGAGCAAAGGCAAATGCAGCTACTATTTAAGTTATTTGTTGGATTTAGTTACATGACAGCAGAATGCATTTTGACTCATTGTACACAAATGGAGCACAACTTTTCATTCATCTGGTTGTACATGATGCAGAGTCACATTATCCACGCAATCATACAGGTACATAGGGTAATAGCATACATCTAATTTCGCCATCTTTCACACCCCCATACGTCCTGCCCCACAGTAACTCCCCTCTACCCAATTCAAAGTTCCTCTATTCTTCCCTTTCCAACCCCCATTATGGATCAGCATTCACATATCACAGAAAACATTTGGTCTTTGGTTCTTGGGGATTGGTTTTCTTCACTCTTCTCCAGCTCCATTCATTTACCTGCAAATTCCATAATTTCATTCTTCTTTCAGGCTGAGTAATATTCTCTTGTGTATATGTAACACAGTTTTTTTCCCCTATCCATTCATCTATTGATTCCACAATCTTTAGGTTCCACATCTATTTGTTCCACAGTTTAGTTATTGTGAATTGAGGTGCTATAAGCATTGACATGTCTTTGTCACAGCTATATGTTTTGTCATATTGCTTTAAACAATTTTCAGCTTTAGACTTGTCTTACAAATCAGCTCTCTCAGTCTACCAATTGCTTCATTGTACCTTATATCTAGCATGAATACATGTTGAAAATGAGCAGGATAAAGCACATTTGCTTAAATCCTGCTATGGCTAGCATGGAGGGTAATCTCCTTACAAATATAATCATAGTAGTAGTTCATCCTTTAGTCTGGAAAAGACCAGATCCCCAAATGACCTCAATTCCTTTTCCAGTTCTGGGGAGACCCACTAACCCTCACGTGTTGTCCTGGCACAGGGGGCTTTTCCTGCTAATCAGATCAATGAATATCTCTGGGATCCATGGACATGACAGGAGACTATCAGAGCAGTTAGGGAACCTCCAAATCTTGCATGATCATGGAAAATCTCCTGTTAAGAAACATTGCTTATTCCATCTCATCTTATATATGTGGTATATATATGTATATCACATTTTCTTTAACCATTCATCTGTTGAAGGACCATAGGTTGGTTTCATAGTTTAGCTATTGTGAGTTGAGCAGTTATAAACACTGATGTGGCTATGTCACTGTAGTATGGTGATAATAATTCCTTTGTGTATAAACCAAGGAGTGGGATACCTGTGTCAAATGGTGGCTCCATTCCAAGATTTCTGAGGAATTTCCATACTGTTTTCCATGATGGTTGCACCAATGTGCATTCCCATCAGGAATGTATGAGTGTACCTTTCCCCTCACATCTTCCCAACATTTGTTGTTGCTTGTATTTTTGATAATTGTCATTTTGATTGGAGTGAGATGAAATCTTAGAGCAGTTTTCATTTACATTTCTCTAATTGCTAGAGATGTTGAACTTTTTTTATCTTTTTGTTGATTAATTGTATATCTCCTTTTGTGAAGTTTCTGTTCAGTCCCCTAGCCCATTTATTGATTGGGTCATTTGGGTTTTTCTTTGGTGTTAATTTTTTTTAGTTCCTTATATATCCCAGAGATTAATGCTTTATCTGAGGTGTATATGGTAAAGATTTTCTCCCAATCTGTAAGCTCTCTCTTCACATTATGGATTTTTTCTTTTGTTGAGAAGAAGCTTTTTAGTTTGAATCCATCCCATCTATTGATTTTTGATTTAATTTTACAGGTTAAATTTAGGGAATCTTGCACTTTAGAATATATGTTAAGGAAGTCAGATCCTAGGTCAGCGTGGTGAAGATTTGAGCCTACTTTTCCTTTTAGTAGGTACAGGGTCTCTGTTCTAGTGCCTAAGTTTTGATCCACTATGGAGGTATGAAGGATAGTAGATTGAAACAGATGTTATTATTATCCTATGTATGTATACGACTGCATGACAGATGTGATCCTACAATGTATACACTCAAGAAATGAGATATTATACTCCATTTATATGTGATTTTTTGAAATGCATATATGCATTCTACTCATGTATAACTAATTAGAACAATTAAAATTAACTAAAAATGAAACATTGTTTAGCCTCATTTACTAACCAGGAATCTTGGAGAATTTCAGCTTATCATTTTTCTCCTTTGGAAAATGAAGAGTTCAACATAAACAAGGAAAAAGAGTATAGCCTTAGAGGGTGTTGATTGAAAACTTTGATCTCCTCATCTCTTTTATGGTTATTTTACTGATTTCTCACCTTGTTCTCAGAAAATATTTTAATTAAGGTAAGCTCTAGCTTTATCTGGGTGACTGCATCACACTGAATTTCAGCATTGACAGTTCTGACTAAATTGACCCTCTTCACTGCAGCAAGTGACCATTTATGCCAGCAAAATTCTTAGTTTATAAGCAAGTGTCTTAGAATGAGAACTGACTTTGGGGGATAATGATATTTCAGAGCCAAGCTTTTGAAATAAAACCATTCTTCCTGCCATCAAAATAAAATATAAGAAAATGTGAAAAGGAAGTTAATATCTTATTTTGCCTTTTTAATAATCTGTTTAGAGGACTGTGCACTGCTAAGTCACCTGGATTTTGTTTGAAGTGGTCTGTTAATGTTGTGATAAAATCTGAGTTGAAACCTTGTATGTTAAATTAGATGGAAAGAGAATTTGCAAATTGGAGTTGAAATTTCATGAAGATTTCTATGTTAGCAGAGTCCCTGAACTCCCTTTGGCTTAAGTTTGTAGGGATAAATTCCAACATTTTAACTGTTTTCATTTAGGAAAGAAAATTTAATTTTGATGAAACTGTTAAGAAAACTGAACCCAGAAGCTTTAATATTCCACTGATATATGTTATAGTTCATATACATGAGAGATGAAATTCTTGTATGAGATAGATTAATAAAAATAAGTAAAGAAAATTAAGTGCTTTCTAAAATGTTTATTTTTGAAAAGAAAATTTGTTTATTTAGAGATTGAAGTTATCTATTTGTTGAAATACTGACTTATAGATATCTCATGTCTGAGTGGGATTTTTGTTGTCAAACAATAGCGAATTGAGGTTGGCTTTCCATTTTTTATACTTTCGGGTAATTTTCAGGTAATGTAGTTTAACTGGTTTGCATTATTTCTTCTTTCTCCAATTTTTCTCATAAGCTGGCTAATAATATTTACAGTCAATGGAAGAAAATTTCCCCAAACTTAGCCTTACTTTTCTCAACATTTTATTTTCTATTTTAGTTTGCACATGTAAATGTATGATTATTCTATTCAATTTTATGATTAACTCTCCTGTAATTAAAAGAAGCAAACCAATTATATTACTCTAATTATATGTGATCTATTTGTTAGCACTCTAAGTAGCAACTACATCCCTTGCAATTCTTTAGGGCTTTTACCATGAAATCATTTTCAGAAAATGAAAAATATTTTATAAATAACCACATATAGTTTTAACATATACACAAAATTAATTTCAATTAGAATCTGTAAAGGTAATGTGTGATATAAATATCTAAATGCTTTTGTGTAATGACTTTAAACATATCTTAATTGTGTTTTCTGGAATGAGCACTCATGTCCTGAGTATCTTGAGTACCTCAACTATTTCCACGTATCTTGATCTGGAATGTGTTATAAGGACATCAAAACACCGTTTAAAGTAATTGGCTATCCTTCTGAAATTTCCTGGACAGCTTTTCAGACTCATATTTATATTATTGCTTCTCAAACAGGAAAACACATATTTGCAGGATATGGATAAGTTCTGACGTGTACTTGCCAGTTGTCTGCATGTTTTCAGCTAAAGACTAAGGACAGCTATATACTTCTGGTGCACTAAGACTTCTATCTTATTTGGTCAGGGGGCTAGGTGGTTTCTTGATTAATTCAAGGATAACTGTGAGAAGATTGTGTTCACCACAATGATTATCACTGGGTACTTAGTTTCATGGTTTTTGTTGTAGGCAAACAGAAAGAGAAAGAAGAAACATTAGTCAAGCAGTGGCACTATGATACTAAAAAAGCTTGTACATTGCTGAAAATATCTTACTGTATTATATTCTGCCTTGTGCCAAGTTCAAAACTGATGGCTTTCAGTCCCACTGAATGTTTATTGGATGTTCTCATCACTGAAGTGTGTAAATAGTGTATGACCACTGAAGTGTGCATTTAGCACATAATGAAATATTTATGTTTAAAAATAAAGGTAATTTTAGTTCTCATTCAAAAGAATCTTCTAAAGTTTCTAAAGGAGTTTTGTCATTGCTGTATGTTTTGTCTTAATTTGCATCATGCAGACTGATGAGAAATGGAGAAAGTATTGGGTGAATTTGAAAAATGGTAGTTATGTAAATTAGGTAGCTCTTGCCCCTTTCTCTTTTTTCCAATTTACTATATTATCCTCAGCTACCATCATCTTTTCCCCATTTTTACTCACTTTATGGTAATTTACTTCTGTTATAAGAACAGAAAACATTTTATAGGACAAACTCATTTGGAGTTTCACATTTTTGAAATTTAAAGGGAAAAAAACTATTAAAATTTTATGATGTTCCACAATAAATGGTATTTTTAATTTAAAAAACAACAGAAAAGACAACATATAAGATATTTGAAGTCATTTGAAATTCCAGACAACTGAGTTTTAAATTTTGTGTGTATGCCAATATAATCATCAATTACAAATTATAATAATATTTATCTCCATTTTCCAAAGAAAGAGATGGAAGACAAGGGGGCACAAAACTGGGCCAAGTATGCACCATGGTGGGTTTTGAGTTTGTATAACAGTTTCAAACTCAGTCTGGGTGTTCAGAGTTCATGAACACCCTCCTTCTTTATCACCTCCTGTATAGTTAATGCTTCCAGTATTTAATATGATACACATGAATATTTTTTAGGCTATATTTTCAATGATTCAGAGTGATTCTACTACCATAAGAGTAGTGTAACACTTGCCTTATAAAAATAATTATTTCATCAATTCTATAGCCACAGATGTTTGAAATAAATATGTGCTTTTTAATTGGGTGCAGTTGCAAAAGTCTGTAATCCCAGTAACTCAGAAAGCTGAGGCATGAGGACTGTGAGTTCAAATTAGTCTCAGTAAGTTAACTCAGCACAAATTAACTCAGAGAGACGCTATTTCTACATAACATATGAAAAAGGGTACAGGATATGGCTCAGTGATTAAGTGCCTCAGTTCAAACCCTAGTAGCACCAAAAAAAAAAAAAAAAAGGATATACTTGGCTCTTCTAACTTCTGATTCTGAAAGAAATCTTGCAGAATTTTTTGTTTCTACTTGCTCTGATTACCACTGACAGAAAAAAAACACTCTACCATGAACATAAACATAATCACTAATGCAATTTAAATTTAGTATCTGTAATATGCACAGCTTTCCAAAGAGATGGCATACTTCCAGGATAAAATAAAATATAAAGAAACAAATCCAATGTCACTTGTATCAAAATAAGAAGAAAAGGAAATAAAAGGGAATTCATGTTAGTGGCAAAAGACATATACATATTCAAAAGGACTGAGAAATTAATGGTTGGATTTGAGTGTCAAAAATGAACTTAAAGAGCAAACAGACTTAGTTTTGTAGGTGTCTATCGCTTTATTGACTTTACATAAAACTTCTGCTGTGACTATTTTTATTGATCTGTGATAGTACATGTATTTTCAAACTAAAATTTGACCCAGTTGTGTGACAAGAAGTGAGAGATGTTAAAAAATTAAAGTTGCCCTGAATATTTTAGTATGATTAGCAATCATATGCAAGTACATGCTAATGTGGGTGGTGATAGAGGTGCGTTAGATTCCATAGTAAAAATTATGATCATTTACTATGCTTTAGCATGTCCTCAAATATATTTAAAAGTAAAAAAACACTGTAGCAGATACCAAGAATAAAAGCTCATAGTTATTAGAAGCATGATGTGGTAATACATAGATTTTATCTCTAACCAAAAACCAGTGTACCTTTGATTTTCTAGAGTTTTATTTTTAATCAACTGTTGGCTTTAATAAGCTATTATCTAATGAATAGCAGAAAATATATATCATCTCTTTTATTTACATTCCAAAGGAATAAACATGGTCTGTAAAGAGCTATATTGCAAAAGAGCTTGCACTTCTGAGTGTCCACAATGCACAGGTGTGCCCATTAAGACTATATGACCATGTGTTAGTCCCATGTATTTGACAGAGATGCATGGGATCAGGTGTAAGAAAACCTCTCAAGAATGGCCAGAAGCCACCATGTGGCTTCACAGAAAATCATGCTGAATAAAGAAACTCTGTAAGATGTAACAAATATCTGACTTAGTGACATTTTATACAAAATACCATATGAATCTCCAGAAGTTGATGGACAGAAGCAAAATGTGAGCCTTGTGGAGATGGTAGTCTCTGCTCTACAAATAAACTTCAGTCATGAGATCAACAGGAACAATGGAAATTTAAGTCAATTTAATAAGACATTTTTTTCTGACCAATCATAATGGTTAAGTGTAAGAATTGTTGCTCTCTTTGTAGTGACAATGAGGCTGTGTGGTTGTGGGTGAAATTCCAGATGCACTGTGCATGCACTGCAGGAGCTATCTTTTTTTTTATATATATATATATACCATTTTTCACATTTACCCCCTGTGGTTCCATTTCCATTAACCACTTCAAATTGAACACATTTGTTTTCTTTAAAACCAAAAAGATTATAATTGACTAAATATCTTATATATTCATATATCTAGTAGAAAATAGATGGAGCAGTAATGTGTAATAATTGCAAGTATGTGTTTTGAATTCTGCTATCTGGGTTCAAATCCAGCTGGAGGTACTTTCTTGATCTGTGAGCTCGAACAGATGAGTTAAAATGTCTTTATGCCCTTTATCTTCTTCAACAGGGAGCAGGCCATATTTCCTCTCCCACAGAATGATTGTGGGAAATAAAGGAGATAATTAGTCTAACATGGTTTCTCAAATGCTTAAGAAATAAGTTATTTTTATAAATAGGAAAACTTGTTATTGCTCCCTTATTTGTCATGTCGACAAAACTGAGAACACTTTATCTCTTAAGTAACAATGAACAATTGGATCTTGCTAGAAGGTCTTGGATCAGTTTCCTAATGTTGTGTAACTTTAAAGTTAAGGAATAAGCCTTTTTTTCTTCCTGGTGGATTT